>NW_024069206.1:0-61065 GCF_009389715.1 Phoenix dactylifera
GTGCGCGCCCTTCTCTTCATCGAGCTCAGCGGTCAGAGCTCGAATCTTTTCATCGATGCTCCGACCTTTCCTTGGAACACCTGTCGTTCGGCCTCAGAGGCTGGTATTTCTCCTCGGAGGCCTGGTACTTCGCCTCGGCGGCCATGTACCTCTTCTGGGCCTCCTCGTAACTGCGCTGGCACCTCCGGGCTTTCTCCCGGTATTCTTGGACTAGGTGCATCAGCATCTCTGTCTCGTGCAAATGCTGTAAAAGAGACGAAAAGAAAAACATAAGGCGCCACTAGTAGAAAATCTATACGGATTACACAAGTGGAAGATTTTACTTACCCGGACGGCGTTGCAGCGGGTATAGTCCATGAAAGCATTATAGCTCATGGACTGCATCATTGCCCGGTCGGCTGGGAGCAGCGCGACCCGGAATACCTCCAGCGCTACTCGAGGGTTTTCGAGGGCTGAATCACCTCGAACACCGACCAGGTGGGTGCAAGGGGCACCCGTCCCCCGAGCCCGATGGGCCCGGAAGGCCAGCATCGCTGGCCTAGGTAGAGCCGACCCTGAAGCTCCCTGACTGCCCCCGGTTCGGAGCTAGGGGGCTGGGGTCGGACGAGCGGCTGATCTGACCGCCGCACAACTATAGCGGGGCGTGCAAGCACGGGACCCGCTGAACTCCTCCCTGGTCGGCAACTGGAGCGTCCTGCTGACCAGGGATCTGCGCCAAGGGCGCCGGGCATGGGGGCGCCATCGGGGCTCCTCTGGAGCCCGAGCCCTCGGAACCCGCGCCCTCTCTCCGATCAGCCTCAGGGCGCGCGGGCTGAGAAGGACCCGCCTCGGAGTCAGCGGGGCGAGAAGGCCCCGCCTCGGGATGCGCAGGGCGGGAAGGACCCGCCTCGGCCACCGCTGCCGCCGAGGGAGTCGAGGTTGCCGAGACCTTTTGCTTCTTTCTCGGCTCGGTGGCTCTCCCGAGAGCTCGGCCGCTCTCTTCTGGAAGCGGGCGTAAAGAACTTCGCTTTTCGTCACCATCTTTGCGATGTCTGCAAAGACGAACAAAATTAGAACATTAGAACAATAAGGAAATAAAAGGTTGCTGTAACTATCCTTACCCTGAGGACGTGCCGAGCTCAGGCCCACGTTCACCAGAGCGTCCTCGCTAATGAGGCCGTTCAGCAAAATCCGTCCCCAAGGCTGCGGATGGTGTCAAGGATCTCCTGCTCACGCGGAGAAAGCTGGGGGGGCCTGTTGATGGACTTAAGCTGGGCCGGCCTCTACCTGGGGTCAAACCCCCAGGACGTTCAGAGCAGAAAGAAGAATTTCTCCTTCCAGCCATGAATGGATGAGGGGGCACCATGAAAGAGTGGCCGACCCGCCCGAAGGGCGATGTAGAGCCACTCCCCGTCTCCGGATTCGACTTAAAAATAAAAAGTCGCCGGAAGATGTTGACAGAGGTAGGAATCCCCTGCAGTAACACAGTGACAGGAAGCCCATCACTGTCCTCCAGGCATTCGGAGTGAGTTGCGCCGGAACCAACTGGCATACCGCCAGCAACTCATTCACGAAGCTGTGAAGAGGAAATCGGAGGCCGGCCCAGAGTGACTCTGAGTGCACTCCGATCCGGCCTACCGGAGGATCGGTTATCCGATCCCTTCGCCTGGCGGGTTCCAAACGGAACCCGTGAAGAGGGAAAAAACCACTCTTCGGTCATCTCGACCTCCAGGACACTCATGGTGGACACTACTTCACTAGGCAAAGAACCCATTGCAAGAGAGAGAAATCAAAAAGAAGGGGGACCTGGGGAAGATGCCGGAGAAAAGGGACTTCGGTCTGAGGAAGATTGGAAGAATAGGAAGCTGGAAGCAGAAAGCAATAGAAAGAGGACAGGGGGCCGGGGAGAGTTTATATAGACCTCCCCAACGGCCCGGATCAGCGAAAAACGCTGCGTCCCGGTTAGATGATAACACGTGTCGGTCTAAAAGACAGAACGACGCATTTAATTAGGGCTAGCGCTTCGAACATCGAAGCGCCCCATCGGATTGTGCGGAAAGGCGTCCGCAATCGAAGATCGTGCGGCCCCATCATGAGCCCACGACGCGAGGACGCTTCGCAAAAGGTGTCTCAATAATGAGGCTTTTCGGAAAGAAGAGATGCCGCCTATTAAAGGCACCTCGAAGCTTCCGATAATTCAAAACGCGCAGTAAATCGAAATTTTCGGAATTCGTAATGCCCCAACTAAAGCTACTTCCCGCACTCCAGCTGGTAGCCAACTGGAACTCGGAAGTCGGGGGGTAGTGTTGGGGGAAAAACCCCAAGTCATACCGCCACGGAGGCGCTCGACCAAAGAGCACCGACCAGAGAGCTGCTCGGCCAAAGGGTGCCGCCCAGGGAGGTGCTCGACTAAGGGGCGCCGACCAGAGAGAGCGCCAAGAAGAGGCGCCCAGCCAAAAATCAAAGTAGGGATGCTCGGCTAAAAAGAGCCGACCAGAGGACGCCGATCAGAGAAGCGCTCGAACTAGAAAGTGCCGACCAAAGACAAAGCGCCAAATAGAGGCGCTCTGTTAGAAGGTGCTCGCCTGAAGGGCGCCGACCAGGAGTACTCAAGCAGCCCCGCCACAGGGCGCCCCATTGGGCGACCAGCTCGGCTCGGCACCCCTACCGAGCCGATGCCTTAACTAAATGTTCAACCTCCGCCTAAAGTCCAAGGGACTTGACAACTTCTACAGTTTGCAACCTGCCGCTATCTCCAAGCCATCAAGGCATAAGATCTCCGCAGGCATTCGGCACGACCTGCCATTAATGCATGAGACTCCCTCAAGTCTCTGATGCACTCAGTCATTTAATGAACACGGCCCAAGACGATCTCCGGATCACTGAACCATCAGAGCGTATGGCTCTACCTGACCGCCGGTTCATTCGGTAATAAATGCACTTACCATCCACGGACCCCAGGCCCGGCCCACCGTCCGGCGGTTCCAAACTCCAACAGGCCCGATCGACCGTGACAACTCCCTGGTTCCGGTCTGATTCGGTCTCGTTCGCCACTACGCCATTAATGGGCCAAATCGTGCCCAATTATTACAAAACAGGACAAACCTCCTGTCACCTCCCAGGTAACAAAAATCCTTCTATAAAAGAAACCTGGGGGAAAAAGGAGGGACCCCAACAAAAAAACTCCTCGAAACTGAACCCTCCTGGACTGGGTGGAAGGAAGCACAGACACAATTGATGACATCATCCCCTTCATCTTCTGGATCTTATCCAAATATCCTCTGTGTCTTCTCCACATACTCTCTTCCCTGCTCTCTCCACATACTGGCCCCTCTGACTTAGGCATCGGAGGGCCGGCGCCGGGGAGCCCGGCCACCGGTTTTTCTTGCAGGGCACGCACCCACGCCCCACGGTGGAGGACGCAGCCGGCCGGCGCACCGCCGTCCGCCCCCTGTAGCAGCGGAGCTCCTCCTTCCCGGCTTCACGGTGGCCTCCGGGTCCAATTTCCAGCAACACCACTTTTCAAAACCACTGAAAGACATACTTTGATAATTGCTAAAGAACAAAAATATCTATTATAGATGGAATAACAAGTAGAATAAAACTAAAAACACTCCCTTGGTGGTAGGTGTGGTCCATAAGAAATCAGATTGTTTGGACATCAAACGAAATTACCAAATCATGCTTTTATTCTACATTCTCCATTCTCAAAAAAAGAAAAAGTAAGTTTTTAATCAACATTTCTCTACAAAGAAATTAGTAAGTCACAAAGTTATCAAATATTTCATTAAAAGAAAGATAAATTTAGCTGAATATCTAACTTACTTGCATCTATCTATGGCTGATATAGTTTCGAATAAAACAAACAATAAGAAGAACAAGAAAAATACTAGCATAACCAATCTTCCTTTGTGCATTATTCTTAAATAAGTAGCATTAAGTATAAAGTTCAAGATGATCAGGAATCATGGGAATTGCTATTTAGTTACAACTAGTATGTGACACTGTGATTCATTAATTTTACTAAAAACTATACTAATAAATGCCATGACCATAGTAAAATAACAATTATTAATTTTTGATCAAGCAAGGACTTGAATCATTGACTGTATGGTTAAAAGCCGCATGCTCACCAAAATTGCTCGGCGGGGGAGGGAAAGGTTGATGGTCAGTCATTGTCTACAACAGCGGTACTTTAAAGAAGTTGGCATTATATAGTAAAATAGATATATAATGTAAAGTTATATTAATACTTGTTCACTCAAGTGTTAAAATCAATATTATTCTGCTAAATGAATTGGTAGTTGTGTTAGAAGTGTCTTTACCAAAACATTATTGTCTCTGTCCTCTGGTTTAGAGAATCTCCTCACCCCCATTGCCTACAAAGAGAAGGACCTGGTGATGGCCCTAAAAAAGGTGCCATCTTTGTCATTTATTCTATAGTGCCTTAATCATGGAGGTCTACGTGGGGGCCTTTTGCAAGGCTTTTGTGAAAAGGTTTCTCTTTGCTTCAAGTGAAAGTATTTCTGTGGCTCCTAGTTAAAAAACAAGTAGCTATATTATTTGTTACAACCAATCCAAGTCTCGACAAGCTAATATCTCTTATGTAACCAAAAAAATAAAAAAAACTAATATCTCTTTCTACACGGGCAGTTCTCCAAGGGGCTTCAATCTAATTAATTTGCTTAAGGTTAAATTTTTCTTTAATGTCAATGGGCTCCTAGATTCTATCTGGTTTTAAGTGGACGCTTGGAGGAGGAAAAGTGATCACTTCTTTGACGATTGGTCCTGGAGATGGAGGCAATGATGAAGACATTGAGGATGTGCAAATTAAGGTTCTGGACGAGAGTAAGGAATAGCAGGGGAAGGGTTGAACCTGACAAGATATTTTTGCGAAGATGACACTCTGCCAGCCTTCAAGACCAATCCTTTGATACGAGCCCTGTCTTCTTTGCTAGGTTGTGGGCTTTGTTGTGGGCTAATGGTACTACTTTGTTTTTATTGTGAGGTTCTTCTGCCACCAGTTCATCATACTGCTTTTGTTTCCATCTTTTGGTCTTGTGAGGCTAATGCCTCTTGGATTTCCAATCTCATTCTCTTCCACGGCCGACGATCAAACTTGATACTTGCATTGCCCTTCTCTCTGAAAAACTTGTCTCTGATGTTTTTCTACTGCAATAATCCTTCTCTGAACCTCTACAGGTGTAACCCGGCTGCCGACCTATGTCTTTGTTTAGAAGAAGCTTCCCTATTTCTCTAGGATACTCCTTTCCTTGAGGTTACAAAAGATATATATAATAGAGTAAACCAATTTAGACTTGAACTGGTATCCTACAATAATTAATTAGGCTAATATACAATTGGTGTCCTAAGTCGATATAGACCTTGAACTGGTATCCTAAATCGACCTTTTTAGAACTTTTGTAAACTTAGGATATATTCAACAAGTCTTGATGCTCTGTTTCAGATGTTCTGTGACCTCCCGTTCTCTTTTCCAGCTTTTATGTTTTTCAGTCAGATTGTTGTCCCATGGCCTATATTATGCACTCCTTAGCATTGCCTGCGCTTTACATAATTCGTCTTGATAAAATTGAGTGGCTTCGCCTCCCCATCAATCACACAACAAAAAAAAGGGCGTCCTTTCTATTTCTGCATTGCTTGAATTGCGATCTTTGCAATTGGCTGGCCGTTTTGTACACTTACTTTTGAGAATTGCCATTCAGAAGTTGAAATCCACACCTCTCATTGTTTCATGGCAGGTCGTGTTAGAGTTCAAATCATGTTAAAATCTATTTTTTTGCCTGACCGAGTTCATTTAAAACATAAATCAAGTTGAGCAGACCATGGACTGCACTAACTCATGACCTTCATACCAAGGAGGCCAACGAACAGCATGCAAACAGAGCTTTCTTCATCCTCCAATCCCGGATAAAAAAGACAGGCACAAACAATTTCGAACTTTATTCACGTCTATTACAAGTATAACTTTTCTTCAGATATGCATCATATATACGAAAAAAAAAAATTTACACAACAATCAGATCAGAATCCCCTATAAACCCGAACAAAAATCAATACTAATTGCTCAACTAAACGACTCCAGAGCTACAGCAGCCCTCCAGAGTAAGGAATGGCAGTGGCAGACAACCAAGCATCTCCCATGGTAAAGTTATAAACGGTAAAATTCAGAGCTTCCGAAGCATTCATGAGGTGATAACCCGGCCACTGCACCCTGCCACTAGTGTTCGCCCCCGGCCCGTAATTCTCAAACTCCCCGTAGTACAACGTGCTCAGCGCGAAGGTCCCGTTCCACTCCATCCATCCAAGAGGATCGATCGCCCGATCGATGGAGGACTGCATGTAGACCGTCCGCGAGTACTCCTTCCACGGCCGGCCGAGGAATATCTTGGTGGAGTTGAGGTCAGCTTCGAGGTCCGGCGCAGCTCGGATGGTGCAGTTGTGGATGGAGATGCCGGTGGTTTGGTTTGGGCAGGTGCGGCCCTGCGCGGTTTATGGCGTTGGCCTGGTCAGGGAGGGGCTTGCGAGCGTAGATGTTGCAGTTCTGGAAGACGGAGGCGGCGTTGCCGAAGATGAAGTCGACGGTGCCGTAGACGTCGCAGTCGCGGTAGAACTGGCGGAGGGAGTGAGCGTAGAGGGTGTCCTGGTAGCCCAGAAGCTGCAGCGGTAGAAGCTCGAGAGGTCGGCGCTGTTCCGGACGGCCACCGCCTGGTGCTTCTCCGGCCCGGCTGTGTTCTCGAAGGTGATGTTGATGGCTATGAATCGATCGCCATGCACGGCTGCATTACGTGGAATTTCTTGGGTTGATGCACCGAATTTAATAGGAGATAAAAATAGCAGTTATATATGAAGAATGGCAGAAAATTAAGCAGTTATTATGAACCGGAATTCGATGCATAAGTTTTAGAGTCAGTTGAAATCAAGTAAGGCATAATTCATACTTTTAATTAAGCCCTTGACAAATAAGGCATGAAAATTTTGCAAAATTAATGCATCAAACAGTTTAGAAATCTTTATTTTGAAACGCTTATTTAATTAAAACCATAGTAAGTGGCTACAAAATTTTTAGGACTCGTTTGGTTCGCAGGAAGCATTTTTTCCTCTTAGGAATATGATTTCTGGGAAGCAGATTTGTAGGAAAAGAATGCATAGAAAAGTATTTTTTGGCATGTTTGGTTGATCATGAAAAAGTGACATATTTCTAAAGTACTTAATTTGGTTGACCATCCACTTTCTTGGAAAAAGTTATGTATATTTCTATTATACCCTTAATAAAATTAGGTCTTTAATGCCTCTTTAATGATTCTTTAATGCTGAAGGGTCTTTTTGGAAAAAAATAAAAATGGAGTGATTTTCGTCTCATGGAAAAGTAAATTTCCCATGTTTCTCATGGAAAAGATTTTCCCATGAAATGTGGGAATCATATTTCCATGGAAATGCAACTTTTTCAGATCTCACTTTTGAAAACTCTAACCAAACAAGAGCCATTTCATTATTTTTCTGTTTGACCACACTTTTTCTCTTTCTTTTCCTGCGAACCAAACGAGCCCTGAGCTCCACGTTAGGATAGGATGTGTATGACGTAGATAGCTTGAAGATTCAGCTATTTCCCATGATCGCTTTCTTTCCGATATCTAACTCTCTTTATTACTCTAAAAGGAAATAAAAATTCCACTAGAGGGCATATAAACTTAACTATAGTTATCAAATCCGCCCCCGACCAGCCAGTCAGACTAAAAACCTAATGGCCTGAGCAAGCTTTAACTCCAAAAACAACGAGCGTCCATTTTGACCATTTTGACCTTGTTTCTTAAATTTTTTTTGACGCATCTAAGTACTCACCAAAAGTTGCCGATTTGAAGGTCGTCCACCCGTCGGCGACGCTCCGGTTCCCCGTGACCACCGTCCGATTGTTCCCGGCGCCGATCAGTATTCAGGTTCTTCTTTCTCTTTCCCACGACCACGTTCTCCTCGAACACTCCTTCGCCGATACGGATCGCGAAATACCCATCCTCTATCGACGTATCATTCGGAGCGAAGGCGACGGCGTCTGCGATCGCTGAGAAATTCCCACTCCCGTCGGTAGCCACCGTCACCGACTGGTTTATCGGCACCACCTCGCCGTTCTCCCAATGCACAAGATTCCGTCCCATCGCCGGCAAACCAAAGGGCGGCGAGCTAGCATCATTTTGCACTGCTAACACCAGTCAAAAACAAGCATTAAACTTGCCGATTAGAAATAATTAAAATAGTCACTTAATGCCGCTTAATCAAAGACTGGATGTTAAAAAGAAAAGGAAATGGAACGTCCTTCCGGCAGAATACATGAGCTGAAACGTCCCTTTCGGTTCAGAAAGGAGGGGAAGGTATCGTGATTCACGCGGCTTCCACTGCATTGCATTTAATCGAATCAGGACCGTTGATTCCTATTGACCGAGTCGATGATGGGCGAGAGAACCGAGTCGGCGGATGGAATGACACCAAATAAACCGGCGGCTTTCTCTTGCCACGCGTAACTCGCAGTGGGACCCACCGACATCGACTTGTGTAACGGCGCGACCACGCGTGGCCGGCCCCACAAGACGACGGTGCATGCACCGAACACGAGACTGTCTACGCACACACTTTTATAGGGCTCGGTCCTCACCTGGGAGCGAGTCGGACTCGGACCGGTTCACGACGGTCCGGTCCCAGCGCGGCGCTGACTAGCTCGAGCGAGACGCCGTAGACCCGGGTCTCGTCGGAGAAGGCGGCCGCGGAGCTCGGGGAAGATTCTGGAAGCTTCGAGGCCGTCGAAGCAGGTCCTGCTGGTTGGTGACGCACGGCGCTCATCAGAGCCCGGACCCGGTCCGCCCCGGCCGGGTTGAGGACCGACTCGCCCGGGCCGAGCTCGGCTTCGACGGTTTCGAGGTACTCCAAGTTGAGGCCATTCAGCTGTCGGCAATCCTCGAGGGCTCCGCCGCCGACGCCCCTCCCCCAGTCTCCGCCTCCGGCGAGGTAGTGGTCGAGGAGCTTGGAGGTCCGGCCGGCACGCTTTAGCGCCTGCTTGACGGAGAACCGGCCGTACTCGTAGGGCTTGGAGGGAAGCCGTAATGGCGCGAGGACGGCGCGGCAGAGCTTGGGATAGAGGGAGGACTTGCACGCGGCGGCGGTGGAGACGGAGGGAGACGGAGCGGCGACGGCCGCCGTGTGGAGGAGGAGGAGGAAGAAGGCCGGGGTTAAGCACATTGCGACACGTGTTCTCTTAGCCGATAGGAGGGGTTGACGAAAGACGGTGAGGTGTGAGTCGGCTAGGGGACTAGAATGGGCTATATATACGAGGAGGAGAAAGCGCGTGAGATAGATATGAGTCATGAAAATGTTCGACAAAGTGCAAGGTGGCCGAATGGAGGTTTCTGAGATGGAATGGAGAGCGAAGGGATCAATAAATATTTTTACTGTGCGTGGGTGAGGTTGTTGGGAGGGTTTAATTTTTAGAGTGCTGCTTAAAAGCAAAGATCTATAATGGGAGAAGTGGGATAGGTGGTTGTAATGGGAGTAGCATTTACTAGAGTGAGTTAAAATACAAAAAAAAAGAGGAAAAAAAAAGTGAGTTTCCCTTTATTTACTAGTGCGAGTTACCTGACAAAAATGAAATGAAGAGAGAAGAAAAGCTTGCTAGGTGGTGAGGTTCCTCAAATTCCTTCCTTAATGGTGACCATGGAAGGCTACATCAACAAGAAGCCAAGGCGGAGGCTAAGTTAAGTCCAACCTCGCCAAGTGCCCAACCAACCTCGCCAAATGCCCACTTGATGTCAATCTAGATTAGCCACTTTTTCTTATTTCTTGTGAAGCCAAATCTCACCCAAGGCTTGGCGAGAATCATTCGGATCCAACGGCATTGGGCTCGGCACGCGCTAGCCCTGTGCGCGCGGCCAGGCGAGAATCATTCGGATCCAACGGCATTGGGCTCGGCACGCGCTAGCCCTGTGCGCGCGGCCTTTGGCCGCGCGCAGGAGTTTGGCATGGGCGATGCCCAATGCCATGGACGCCCGAGCCATTCGGGCACCACATGCCACCGCACAGCGTGCGCGGCCTTGGCCGCGCCCAAGCAAGGAGCAGGCACTCGGCCAGAAGACTGAGCGCGCATAAAGGCAACAGGCGTACGGCCACCAGCCCACGCGCCCACGGCATGGAGCAAGCGCACAGCCAGCAGACCGAGTGCACACACAGGTTTAGGCGCGCAGCCAACAGACCGCACGCGCATGCCTGGAAGAAGTGCGCAGCAAGCAGCCCCCCTGCGCACGGCCGGGGTGCCTCAGGTCCCGGCCGGCGCCTGCACGTGCAAGGAAGGAACGCGCAGCCTTGGCGCCATCAGGCCAGGCCGGCGCGCGCATGCGCCAAGGAACGGGCGCGCAGCAAGTGCGCGCACATGGAGCAGGCGTCCGCTCGCCCGACGCAGGCGCGCGCGCGGCCCCGCCCGAGCCAGGCGCGCTGCGCGGCCCGCCCCGACCAAGCGCGCCTAGCTATCCAGCGCCCAAGTGTCCAGTGCCCAGACGCCCATCACCCCAGGTGTCCAGTGTCCAGCCGCCCAGCGCCCCGGCGCCCAAGCACCCAAATGCCCAGGTGTCTAATGCCCAGACGCCAACGCCCAAGTTTCCAGTGCCAACCAACAGCAGGAAACTGCCGACCAACTGCCAACAGCCAATCCGCAGGCCACAGCCACAGCTAAGGCAACTCCAAGAACCACCAGCCAAACCAAATAGCAACTTAATGGCAACCATGCCATCTCAACAGCCATCCGAAGAGCAAGGTTTGCATCGGTTGCCAACAATTATCCAGCCCTGAAGAAGATAAAATTACAGCAAACGCATGGCATTCTCTCATGCAATGTAAAGGCCTATATAAGCCTAAGTGAGGAGAGTTTAGAGGTCTTTTTATCAATCCATTATATTAGCCACTTTAAATGTGCTCGGCCGCATAGGCCTGGTAGGCATAGTGCCTAATTCGGTCCAAGGGGACTTAGGCTAAGGTTGGGTAAATCAACTCTCCTTAGATTAGGCTAAGATTGGGATACCACTCCCTCCTTAGATTATTTATAATTTGTTTTTATTAGTGGAATCAAAAGCAACCAATTGTTGTCTTCTTCACTTCATTGAGTTGTCTTCGATTGCAGAGATTGCCTAAGGTTCTAAGGAAGAATTCATCCTCCATTTTTAGCCAAGTAGAACTTGGAATTAGAAGGAGTCACAAGTGTCATCATTCCAAATCAGCCGGCGTTACCTTAATTCGGTCAAGGCACAACATCAAAGGACCGACGCCAAAGGAGCAAAGAGGAACATATCGGTGTGGTTGACGAGTGACCGACGCTAGACCCCACCACTAAGCTGCAAGTAGTTGTCTCTCATTTTTTCAATTTCACAAGACTTTTTAGCACATTCTTCCAAAAAAGATACCTTTTACCAAATTAGATTCATGTCTCAAAACTGAACTCCATCAGCCTGATTTTGAATGTTAGGCCTGATAAAGAACATTGGCCAATCGTGACCCCACTCAATATTCCTAACAAAACGATATATATGTACATAAATACATACACAATGAGGTCTAAATGTGCATTTAATATTATGTAATGTCAACCCGGTTAAAGCCATTATTGATCTTTATAATGGTTAAAACAGCTGTTATTTACCTCAATAGCGTTTCAAACTTTTTATAGGAAAAGAATAATTATTATAACAGCATTATAATAGAAAATAACGGGTAATAAGGAAAAATAATAGCTATATCATTCCATTCATTTTTATGGAATAAAAATAAGTTTTTTTTGACCATTGGAGAAATTTAATTTTAAAAAACTAAACTTTGAAAAACTATTATTTTATTTAGAACAAGGAACAAGTGAAAATAAGATGCATTGTTTATCTTTAAATGGATAATTAATTGTATGCTAAATTATGTGTTACAAAGGCCATTATAATAATTATAACATTACTATTTACAATCTTGAAACAAACTTATATGCATATATATATAATATTATATTTTATAAATAGAGTGGGGGAAGCTAAAAATTTTTCACTGGCTTCCATTGAAGAACAAACTTCACATAGGTAAGGGTGTTAGCTTGGGTTATCCAGCATGCGCTGCAAACTTCGAAATCATTGCACGCTTATATTAGATGTCCATTTGCGAGAAGCGTTTGGTTTGCTTGGAAGCTACACCTTAAACTAAAATGTTGGCCGGCAAACCTTCTAGACCTTTGGACGATGTCGCACCATTGAAAGATAAAATCTTTCTTACGAAGAGCATGAGATCAGATCATTATTACAATGTATTTGCATATATGGTTGGACAGAAATGCAGAAATTTTTCTAGAAGAGAAATGTTCCATTAATGCAACCCTTCACAAGATCCTGCCAAACATTCCAACATTGGTGGAACTTATGTGATGAGAGAAGATCAAGCACTTGAGAGTTAGTTACCTTTCTCCCCTTGTGCAAATGAATTGATGCTACATATCTTGTACTAACTTCCTACCTCTCTTGTATATATTCACACTTATAAATAGAGTGGGGGAAGTATGTAGCTTCCTCCATTTCACCATCAAAGAAGAAAGAAACATTTTATTATTTAATTCTAATTTTGTTAGATAAAAAATTGTGGTTTAAGAATTGTTTAGGCATTCCATGGACATGCAATCATAGTTTTGTGTGGGTCGACATTTGCACGGTTTGCTCCAAGCTTAACGATAATAGGAGCCCAAATACTATAAGCCCAATCTGAAAGAACGTGGAAGCAATGGGCCACAAACAGGGCTTAAATACTGGTAGCCCAATCTCACGGTCCGACTACTATGAAACGAATTGGGAATTGGACGGGACGGAACACCACCTCTCTACTCTAAGGATGGCTCCTTCCTTAATGATATATTAAAAACTTGGCCATAGCTAGATGAAACCCAAAAATTTTTTGGAGAGAAGGGCGAAGGAAGAAGATAAACAGTAGTTTTACTAATACAATTGCCGATGAGGAATGCTCAAAACACAAAAGTTGACACTTCTTATAGAGGCAATTGTTGCCGTTGAGAATCGATCGGGGCACCGAGCGAGAGGGATCGCTGCATGACTTGGCAACATGCTTGAACCAGTGTCGGGAGGCCAGGATCGTGCTCGGTGCTTTGGACTAACGTTGGGTTCAGCCTGCAACAACAAAAAAGAAAAAGTTCTCTTATCAGAGTGTCTAGAATCTTTCGATGCCTAAGTCAGAGCAACTCTTAGAAAATAGAGGAGATTGTGAGAGCCCTTCTTACCGAGAATCATTATGACCAAGATGTTGGAGGGTCCGTCGGGCACAACCCCAGCCTCCCGACACTATTTCAGGCACATCGCCAATTTGCACAGCTAGAGCAATTGATCGTCAATCCCTCCACGTCCTCTTCTGCTCGGTGCCTCGGTTATATCGATTCTCAGTGGCAACGGCAATCATTTATCTATCTCACAACTGGTCCAGCCCAAGTATGCAGAAAACTTGCACGCACAAGCAAATGGTTCCGACCCTTGTATAATTTTTAACGTTTTCAATTAGATGAATCTCTGTTCTTACAGCAATCAAATATAGGCTGAGTCTCGCTTGGAATTTACATAATAGACCCAAGGATCAAGCTCTAGCCTACCGACGCCAAAATTTCTTTATTGACCTAAAAAGCAACAAGCTTTCGTATGACTTGGTATTTTTTTTTAGTAAAAAATGATATTTTATTAAGCTCTTACATGGGTACAGTCTGCCAAGTCAAAAAAAAATAAAATAAAATAATGAAGAAGGAAGCTTAGTGGCACAAATCCACTCTGCTGCTCTATTCGCCTTCTGATATACATAGGTTAATCTCATAAATTAATGGGTGGCTGTCTCTATATCGATCTATTTTTCATGTCCAATCGCTCACTATAGCTTGGTACCTTTCAGGTATAGGTTTTAAACATTAGATGGGTACATTTGATTTAAAATGACAACAAAAAGGTCTCTTCGGCTCATCCTATATTTAATTGTGATGATGATCCCATGGAACTCCTCCACTCCTGGGGGTCACTTGTCATGTCGATCTGAATACTTGAAAGATGGTAATGTTATGTAGAAACGTGGTCTTTAGCTGGCACGCTTGCGAATGACCTTTTACCACAGGGTACGAAATGTACGATAATTTGGTATTTGGCTAACCTCAATGAAGACCGATCATTGCATCTTTTTACAGCTAATATGTGCCTTTTTATCGACTATTCTATCATGAAAACGATTTTGCCCCCTGCTACTTATCAATCTTAGCATAAAACCCAATTGTATAGAAAATGAAACTTTTGGCCCGGATGGTTAGTTTACATATGAGTGACTTGATAACAAGTCTGGTTGGCAAAACAGATGATTTTTTATAAAAAGCTTCAGTATCAGATTGATAAGAAGTCTGCTACCGATTGGCTTGCAAAAAAAGTGGACGGCAACGGCTTCAATTTGAGTTCCCCGAGGGTGGGGGGTGAGACGGTGGCCGACGGGGAACAAGAAATGGTGGCCCATTGTACGTACAGAGGAGCTCGGTGAGGAATGAAGATTCTAGTTTGAAACTGTAAAAGGGGCAGCAAGCCCTATTTTTATCTTTTCATTTAGAAGACTGATTCAAGCACATGACCCAGATATCTACTTTCTTTATGAGATGCATCTTTTTGGAGGTAGCCTCTTGGGGGGGGGGGGGCAGTAGATGTCTTCTACAAATGCCATCAATAAGTTGTAATGTTGATTTCTGAGCCTAATGGATATCCTTGGATCTTGTTGGGTGGGTATGCTAGCACTAACTATAGATTGAGGAGGACCGTTTGGAGCTAGGTGACTAACCTTATTGGTCAGGGGATTCCGAGCTTAGTTGCTGGTGATTTTAACTATATATAGGAGCTCTTAGAGAAGAGAGGTCACAAGGCCTACTACGACAAATTTGAGAGAAGGGAGTTTCGAGAATTCATTAGAGCCAATGAGTTGGTGGACTTTGGCTTCTCCGGGCTGAGATTTTACTTAGTGCAACAACTGAATATGTAGTGCCAGAGTATAGGAGAGGATCGATAGGATCCTAGCCATAGTGAAATGGATCCAATGTTTTTTCGCCTATCAGGTTCGTCACCTTCTTCGTATTGCTTCGGATCATTGCCCGATGTTGATTAGCACTGTCACCAGTATTAGTCACCACAACACTTTTCGCTTCAAAAAGTTATGGCTATCTTACTCACAATCCTGGAATATTGTCCATCGAGCTTGAAGGGTCCCAATGCGGAGGATGCCATGCATACGGTAACCTGCAAGTTGGAGCTCACTAAGCGGAGGCTGCTGCGATGGAACCAGAAGGTCATGGGTGATATCTATAGGCGTCTGGATGAGGTAGAAGGGTCTATTGTTGACCTTTAGGGAAGGAAGGATATAAGTGGAAGTGTGTCAGCAAATGAGCTAGCCGAACTTCGGGGAAGCTGGCAATGCACTATTCTCTTCTACGTCAATAGAAGGTCTTCTGGCGGCAGAAGTCCACGATTCAGTAGATCAGGGAGGGAAACGGAAATACTAGATTCTTCCATCAGTCTACCATCATCAAGATATAGAGGAACTTGGTCCGATCCTTGAGAAATGAGACTGGGGGGAGAGTGGAGGAGGAAGGCGAGATCAGATGGGTGATGTTCAATTTCTTCAGATCCAAATGGACTAAGAGTCGATATTGGAAGGTTGCTTTTGATTTTCCTCTCCCAGATACAAGGGTCAGGATGAAGGAGAATGATGGCCTTATTGAGCCTATCTCGGAGATCGAGGTTTGGGGGGCCTTCTGGGCCATGGTGGAGGATAAAGCCTCGAGGCCGGATGGCATTCTTCCGTTCTTCTTTAGGAGATACTGGAGCATTATCCAGAGACAGGTCATGGAGCCAGCCCAACTTTTCTTCAGTACAACCGCTTCGCCGGATGTTTGGAAGCAGACCTACATCACTCTAATCCCGAAGCGCTAGAATGCATTAGAGCCTAGCCACTTTCGACCGATCAGCCCGTGCACCACTCTCTACAAGGCAATGGCGAAGATCATGGTTGGCAGGATGAAGCTGTTATTGCATGTCACATTAGCCTGGAGCAGAGAGTCTTTGTGGGGGGTCAAAACATTACACATAATGTTTCGATCACCGAAGAGATGATGTTTGATTTGCAGCATGCACCATATCGACAAAGCCTCATAGTGGTGAAGCTTTGACATGGAGAGAGCCTACAACCAAGTCTGGTAGGATGCTCTCCAGCATGTTTACAAGAAGACGAATGGAGTCGTAGATTGAGATGGCTTCCTTTGTGGCGGATCACTCGGGTGAGGTCCAGTGAACTGGTGAGGCGGAGCCTGCCTCGTGCGTTTTAAGATTTGCTTTTTTCTGATTTTTTTGGATGTATTTATATTAGAGTTATGTGAGTCGTTCGTTGTATTAAAAAAAAAAATCAACTTTGATATCAGGCCGTAATAATGGGCCAAAACTTGTGAAAATGATCAATATTGCTAGCCTTTGGTGACTCGTTGCGATCTAAAAAAATATGAGAATTAAGAAATTATGGGATTTAAAACTGTTGCTGGAAATTGGACCCAGGGGTGACCACTGGCTGAGAAGGGGGAGCTCCGGTGCGGGCGGTACGTCGGCGGGCTGTGTCCTCCGGGGACCTGCAAAAAAGCCGGTGGCCGGAGTTTCCAGCGCCGGCCCTCCGATGCTTAAGTCAGAAGGGGCTTTAGTGGAGAAAAAGAGAAAGAGTCTATGTGCCGGAGTCTAAAAAATCAGAATCCCCTTCAAGAGGAAGAAGTTCCCCTTTTATAGGGGGGATATAGGGTTATCTATGATGTGATTGGGCCGAATTAATGAGTTATCGTCATGATTGGGCGTAATCGTGTGAATTAATGAGTTGCCGTGGGTGACTGGATGGAGCTGAGTGAGTCAACTAGTTGCCGTGAATGGCCTGAGATTTTGAGTAAGCTGGAGATCCCTGGAGATCGTGCGCATTTAATTGTTGACAGTCATTCGGGCGGAGATCACGGGATTAGATCCAAGGAGAATGGGAGAGGAACTTGATCCTCGGTAGAGTGGAGAGGTCCGCTTCATTCTTTGACTGGACCTTCTTCCGACTTAAGGCCAATCAAGGTTGTACGGTTGTGAGCTCTGAGGTCGGGCGCCTCGGGGTCTGGCGCCTCCTGAGGTCGGGTGCCTCGGGGTCGGGCGCCGCTGAGCTCGGGCGCCTTGGGGTCGGGAGCCTCTGAGGTCGGGTGCCCTGAGGGTTGCTGCCATGGCATCCATCACCACGTGCCGGCGATGCATCCACGTGCTTCGGGGCAATCCATTTTTTCTCCAACACTATTCTCCGACTTCCGAGTCGCTCGCGGAGCTTGGGCGAAAGGAGTAATTGTCTTTATTATGCTGGTGGGACTAGGTAGCTTTAAATCGCTCCACCGTTCCGCGCGCTTTGAGGCGTCTTTAATGAAGGCTTGTGGGCACGAGGCGATGCCCATTTTTTTTCGAGGAAGTTTTGGGCTGTGGGTTCATGATGAGGCCCCGAGATCCGACGCGACGCCGCCTCGATTCTGCTTTTAAAGCGCCCATCCAGGGTGATACGCCGTTCCGATTTTCAGGGTTGACACGTGGCGCGATCTTGATGGAAAGCCAGGTCTAGCGCTGTCGATCTGGGCCGTCGAAGGGTCTATATAAACCCGCAAGAAAACTACTCGCAAGAATCATGAAAGGGACAAAATAAAAACTACCCGCAAGAAAAAGAAGTACCTTGTATTGAAATATTAGTTTCTATTTTCTTTTCCTTTATATCTATTTTTTCCTTTTTCTACTGCATCATCATATTGTTCAAAATAATAATAATAAAAAAATCCCTCATGCGTCGAACCATGGAACCCAGCCGTGTGGCATGACGACATTGGTCCAATCCAGGTGGTCCGTTGGCATGTGGACTACCAATGCCTGCATGACACGTGGCAATGGAGCATTTCCTTTTTACTTTCTCACACAACCTGGCGACGGGACCTCAAGAACTCCTCAGCGTGCGAGTATTGCGACTGGCGAACGGACCGTCTTTGTTTACATCTACTTTTTTTTTAAGCCAATTACGACAGACCACCGAGCCAACCTTGAGCCACCGTGCCAAAAGACAAAGGATTTAGAGACGAGATGTCAAACCAGCTATTGTGACATCTCTTGGCTAAGTATGGCAAGTTGGCCAGATAGGCATGAGGTTTAGGGCAACGGCATATTGACTTGACAACCACTCTAGTTTTTAAAGGTTGGAGGTGAGACCACCTCGTTTTGGTGTTAGATGAAAAGTGGAGCATAGATAATGGTAGAAGAGCTAGAACCTGGTTTCTTCTATCTAAAAGCTAGAAGAAGACTTAATTAGCTCAATCTGGTCAAACCTAATTATGAAACTCAGACTAAGTCTCACATGGTCAAGTGGGGGTTGGGTTTAGTAAAATGAAATTGAATCAAACCAGCCATATTTAGAGATAAGCCTGGTTAAACATTTTGGTTTATCAACAATCCTAGTTAAAAGAGTGGGATACCTTATGCTTAATCTCTGTACATAATTAGGCTTTAGTTTTTGCATGCGGGTAACCTATTTCCATACATTATCATTATTTTTATTCATCGGTCTGCACAGGTCTCAAAATGGCCATTGCGCAATCCAACGGTGGATTTACAGCAAGGAAGGTGAATCCTTCTTTTTGTGCTAAAGATACAACTTCTATCCCAGTCTGGAAGTATCCAGTGACCCCTACCATTTCAAATGGGTTGGAGTTGGAAAAATTAAGAACCTAATACATTTGTATGGATATATGTATGCTTCATGTGTATATGCTAAGTATTGATGTTTCTTTAAAAACAAAACTCTCTTTTTCTCGACTCTTAAGGAGACATAGAAAAGAAAGTTAGGTATATTGACTGACGAACGTATGCTGGTAGCTAGTCGGGCACATAAATATCAGTTTGCATGTAATTTAGCTTGAGAGTTGGAATCGGGATGGAAGGAAACAAAATGTTGATTCATGTTTGAAAATTCAAACGGAAAGAACACCTCCCACGTGGATTTCATTGAGAGGAAGTAACAAAAATACAAAAGAGATGCCCTAGACATGAGGCAATGGAGGATAGGAAACAGACATAGATTATAACAAAGGAAGAGATAAGCGTTCAAACATCAAAGTTTGGATCTAGCTACTACTCTTTCTCCCTCAACCACTCCCTCCAATCTATGAGATTAGAGCCTGGCAATGCTTAAACCATTCAACTTATTTCAACCATTGTAGATCGGATTAGATTACTTATTTAATAAAATGGTCAGACTTAGATAGGAATTTTAAATCCGTTCATTAAATAAGTTAGATTTGGATTAACAAATTTTTGATCTATCCTATATCTAATCTGACCTGATTACCATCCTACCTATACTGCTAAGTTAGTTTCTGATCAGCTATATATCTAGTTTGTAAGTTACCATGAAAAGATTCTGCTCTCCTTCGGGCCTTTTCTGCCTGCCAACTTTGTGGTCACCTAGGGTTTGAGCCAAGAGATTCCAGCTGAGGACCAACAAACTGGAACTAATTTGTGGAGAGATGTAGAACCTTGGCATGCATGCATCCTGCTGCATCACAGGACTATAAAGTTTTATATGTGGATCCCACAAATTACTGTTACTATACATGGGACGTCCCCCAAGGACCTATACAATGAGGTGAGCCATCTGTATCACGTACGTGTTTTCCATTTTTGTCGATATGTGCATGTAGATTTAGCGAGTGTTTATTTTACAAATCATAAGATACAAAAGTAATTTAAACAACGACGTCCATTTATTTAGTGCAATGCTCATCATCAAGGTATTCAAAGTCCCTATTATCACCATATATATCAATTAAAAGTGGTACCAACTTGTTGGAACTGGCCAAAGCGAGAATTATATGCTTCATCTAAGAATGCCGTTATGCAATGAGATAATAACAAACTATTATTTTAATCATATAGTGGTCGGGAAAAAATCAGGTCTTATTTGATTAGTAAAGGAATCTAAGGATTCCTTTGGTTCGTGAAAAAAATTATTTCTAACTTTTTTTTTTTTGTGGAAAGATGATTTTTAGGAATATGATACTTGAAAAAATTATTTTAGCATTTTTGATTGGTCATGAAAAAGCGATACATCAGAGTGACTTATATTCGGTTGAACATCTAATTTTCTGAAAAAATTATATAAAACATCTATTATATTATTAATAAAAAAAGATTATAAAAATTTTATTTCCATAAAATTGCTACTTTTATCTTTCTTCTTTAAAAATTTGAAGCAAACAAGAAGTATTTTTTTGCTTTTTCCATTGACTGCACTTTTTCTTTTTCTTTTTCTTTTTTCTGCAAACCAAATGTGTCCCAATTTTTTTTTCTTTTTTCAACCCCAACACTTTATCTCAATCTCATGCACCTGGCATTCCCCTTGTACGCACACTCTCGTCCACTCTCATAGGCATTTAGCATAGCCTGATTCTTCTATATTGTGTAATCTTAAACAAGAGGATGTAGCTTTCTCGGTAAACAAGCAGTACTCTTTTCTTTAGGCATTAAGATTGGTTCTTTTATTAATAAATGTCGCAGGTCTTTGTAAACCATACTTTCTTCCTTGAGAAAAAAGGCCAATACAAATGAAATTAAATATATTCCGGTCTTAGCTTATATGAAGCAATCTATTCCTAAGAAAACCCATAAGCAGCTTGTACAAGCAATCTATACCTCATCCATATGAATGTCGACATTCAATATAATATATAAATTCCACTTGTACTATAGCGATTGAAGAGAAGGATGAGGTTAGTACTGAAAACCAGTAAGAGAAGCTAAAAACCGGTACCCCATAAACTCCATTCTAATTAGATTTTTGGACCTGATGATCGGTGGAACCATCGGAAGACTATTCTACGCATGTAATCCTCAGCGTGGGGACCCTTCTTCTCGGTGCATGGATATTTTCTTTCCTTGCACTCAAGAGAAATCCTCAATATGTTGATGATACATCCATCCGTATCATTCTTGCACTACTTCATGTCCTACTCCCGACTTGGCTGGATTCCACATGGATGCTTCCGTCAACTAGAGTTTCCTCTGTGGGTGAAAACAAGTAACATATTGAAGTGCGCGAGATTCTGCACAAACATTTGCTTGCACTTTTGGATCACCACAGAGATGGATAAGGGAAAGGAGGCTTAGTGGAGATGAGTGGCTAGCTAAGTGTTACTGTGTTAGGTGTAGTGCAAGAGCGTTGAGATGGGGACATGATCAGAAGGAGCTGTTTGTTTGCATGTCATTGTAGGAAAGTTCCCATCTGTTGTTCTAAAAGTCTAAATATTAGCAGCCAATATGTGCTGCATATATACCTCGATCGGCGCTCTTTCAGCATCGCCAAGGAAGTAAGAAATCTTCTGCAGGATGCGTCTTCTTTTTATTATGTAGACATTGAAGAGGGAGGCAAAACAGCCAACCTGCCTTTATTAGGTGGTGTATCTACATCACATGCATCCTCCAATGGCGGTACTGTTTCTGTAGTTATCTACTAATTAATACCTCATGCTAACTTCCGTCCCAGACGCCAGAGGAAGCACGATGCTTGAAAGTAACAATGGAAAAAGATTAAGGTACGAAGAAGATCTTCCTCCTGAAAGTATTGTCGTTGCATGGAGGATGATGAAGACCCTTTATGAATCCTATGTACGTTGTAGTTTCTCGTACCATGCTAAATTAAAACTCTATGTTTTCAATTATAAAAAGTTTATTTAGAATGGTAAATAGAGGTCGGCATGTGTACCTTTGTATTTTATTGACGTGGTTGGAGTATTTTTTTTCCTTATTTGAGTGGGTGATTATTAATTATTTTCTATTGGATTTGTATTGCTGGATTTGCATCATGAGATTTATATCAATAAATTTAGTTTGGCATATGATGATATATTTTATATTATTTTCAATATCAATATATTCGTATGGTTATTATACGTATCATATATTGAGAACATGACTATATAAATAAAGATATCTTGAATTTGAGAGAAATTCATTGTACAAATGGTAACTGATTTGATAAAAGTAATATATAAATCAGACAGACAATATATTATTGAGACTAACCTCGTCATATGATAGCGCCCATGGGCTTAAGCGAGGAATAGCGCGCGTGGGCTAATGCATGGGGATAGCCTCTATGAGATTACGCGTGGAATTTTATCAGTCTTGGACTGAGGCATGATCTTGGTTAGTCCAAAGCTAGAAGTTAATCAATTAGAAACATAAAAATTAAGTTAATGAGAAATGGATGACATGACATAAGAAACTGTTGTTAAACAATTGGTTACATTTAATATATATATACACACACACTTCTTTGAAAAGATAATAATGAGAATATATATATATAAATATAAATTCGCAGATGAACGACGCTTAAAAGCGTCGGCATATGTTTCGTTTTTGACCAACGCTTTCTGGAAGCGTCGGCCTAAACTGAGCCCACCCCCACCTGCCCGACGTCTTACCCACGCTTTGGGGGGCGTTGGCAGGAAATTTACCGACGCTTAAAAGCGTCGATAAAGACCAAACAAAGCGCCAGGATATATTCTTTCTTTTGTAGTGTATGTATGCTATTTGTTTGAGCTTTTCAAGTATTGATACGATATTAATTTATCTGATATTACTAATTGATTATTTTCTTATTACTTATGGTGTAGCGGTTCAGGATTCTTACTAGACTGTAAAGCTTACAACATGTTTCTCCTTTTTCTTTCAGAGTTGCAGGTTGCGTGGCACTGGACTATATTTGAGATCATAGATAGAAGGAATGAATAGATAGAACATCACTAATACTAGTTAGATGATTTAATTTTATAATTAGACCAACTTTGTTATTTGTTATGAATTGAGATTGTTATTGTTCAATAATATTGAGATTGTAATAAATTTCAGGCCTTACATATTCTCTAGGATTTTGCCCTAGAGAGTATACAGCCTTGTGATGTGCCCAGACCCGGTTGTTGGGTTCGAGGTGCGACAGGTCACCAGTCAACTTTGACCTTTATATCTATGAAGAAATACTTAATTCTATTCAACCTTCTTTGTTATTCAAATCTAAGTAACATCTTATGATATCTTTAAGGCAAATTGCAGCCCTCCTTGGTGGTAGCACCTTGCTCACAAAGTTGAGATTTCATCTTCAAATATTGGATGGTGCATATTAAGGGTTTGGACCTGAATAATTATTTCAGGATAAGTCTCCCTCCCTTTAGTCAACAAAAAATTCCTAACTTTATGATTTTAGAGTTACTTCTTTAATATCAAAATTAAGCAATGTTTTGAATAGCAACCCATTTACAAGGAGACAAATATTCCTTTGGCAAAGTGAAAGCTCATTAGCTATCTAAATCAAGTGGTGGATGCAAATTTTATAGGAACTATTACATAAGTAATTTGCCTCCTTTTATATGATGCTTCAACTTGAGTCGAAGATGATTTTGTCCATTAATTAATTTGTCGTTAGCAAAATCTACTGCTGCCCATATTTTTTTTCTATTAGAATTGGACCTAATCAACAATACTCTTTACCATAACATGTTACCCTAGGGTTAAAGTTCCACAACCCCAATAAATAAATAAATATCAAAATAAAAATAAAAATTTTTTAATGTCGAACATTTGGGGAAACACCTCTCAGGATTGGAAGCTGAAACCTTCCATAAATGGAGTGTGGGGGGTGCAATCACCTGGTTATTTACAATAACCCTCGCAACAAAGGTAATGGAAAAATATATTGAATTAAGAAAGAACAGGCCTTGTGGTCATTAGGCGCTGAGAATATGCACTAAGCTAGAAAAAATTAAATCCAACCTGAAAAGAAAAACCTAGGGATCAATCAATAATATTCGAAGAATGGGATGCTGTGCCTTTTTATCTTTTGAAGCAATAATCTGCTGTTGTTAAAGGTTTAGGGAATAAAGAGAGAAGGTCTGCCACGTGAAGGACAATATAAAGACTTCTCAAATCACTTCACTAATTTCTCTGACTTCTAATATATTATTTTCTATGTTAAGATGTACGAGAAAGACAGATATTCGACAGCTATGCCAAATCTTGCTCACCATGCATAGGCTTTTCCTTTCAGTTGATGACATGAAAATTAAGTGTGATATAGATGGCTAAAATGTGGAATTACATAGATGGCAGTGGAAAAGTATGACTTTTTTTTTTTTTTTTTGGTACATCGGCTGCTCAAACCAGATGGGTGTGGATACAACCAACAAAATTAGAAAAAAAAATGCTGCGCAAAGGCATAGGCACAGCCCCGTGGTCTAGCTAGTCGAAATCTTCAGAATGATAAGCCGCGAAGAAAGCAACTCAATCTGCAGTATCGTTCGCCTTCCGATATACGTGTGTGACCTGATAAGACTCGGGCTCCCCCAGTGTCCTACGAATATCGTGGAGTAACGGCCGATTCTCGACTGAGTACCCCTGTTTCCGTATCCACCCAATCACTGTACGTGGTCAAATTCCTCTCGAGGAGGAGGCGACCCGTGCCCAGTATCAAAATTAAGTGATAGTATCAAATCATGAATTAAGTGATTAGCATATTGTCTTGCATGGGAGTGTGCTCCAATCATCTCTTAATTCAATTAAGCAAAAGAAACTAATTGAGAATATGTAGGTCATCAACATGATACGGAGAAGATTAGCATGCATGATTCCATGAAAAGGATGAGATAACAAGTTTGGTGTATGTGTGTGTCTGTGTACGTATACAAGAATCTTTACATCATAACCTCAAAGTGAATTATGACCCTCCACGGCTCATTTTGAGGGATGATTCAGAGTACTCTCTCTCTCTCTCTCTCCCTCATATACATCAGTCCGTATGTATGTGAGAGTGATATTAGATGAAGATTTGATGTACGAAGACAGCTACAACCAATTGATAGTACCATTTTAGTAGTTTTAGAGCCTTTTCATGCATCCTCGTGTAAGCCATATTTATTGGTCTGTTCATTATACTTTCGAATTTTGATTAATGTAACGTGGTTAACTGATGAAAAGGAAGCAAGCTCATTGTTAAAATGGACCACAACGTATTGACATCGTACCTACACCCTTTGTGCTATGAAGTTGTTTATCTGAGACTCTCAATTGTTCAGTCCATCAATAATAATCAGCAATTAGCATCACTACAATCACAGTTAAATAATGGCATAAAAAACATTGCAACGGAAAATTCATATGGAGAGGACCTACTAAAACATATGATCACTACCTCTTGGATTAAATTGTCAAATCTTATACCAAATTCTTAATTTATTAGAAATTAAACCAAGTTCAAGGGATAGAGATCGAACGGCAACAACAATAAATTAAACCATCTCTTTAGTTTCTTTCTTTTTCTTTTTCTCTTTGGGACGTAGGATTACCATCTTTTTTTTATCATTTGTTAAAACAATTAATATTTTGGTAACTAGAGTATGACTTTGATGGAGATACTTTCAAGGCACTTTACTAATTAAACTAGGATTTATTTGTGGGAAGTGATAATTATCAAATCAGTAGGCCACAGAGATTGAGAATTGTTTTTGTGAAGACCCGAACTGAAGTCGGCAAGGAGTGCCGACTTCAGTTGGGTCATCGTGGTTTGCCCACGAAGACCACGCCGGCCGAACGGCCAGCGAGATCTCCGCACGCCCATCCCCCCTCTTCCCCTCTCTCCCTCTCTCTCTCTCTCTCGCGCTCCCTCCCTTCGTGAATTCTCAGAGGAGTCCCCATGCCCCACAAGCCCTAGATCTATCCTCCCTTTTCTCATTTCTTTTGTTGTTAAGGATTACCGGAGCCGTAGGCGTCGCCGGAGCCGCCATCGCCGCCGGAGAAGCCACTCGTCGACGGCCGGAGGTGAGGAAGACAACCATATTTTCTATTTTTATGGATTTAAGGGAAAGGAATGTGGGCATGTTAATCGGTTTTCATTTCCCCTGTTTTGGAGAAAAAAAATTGATGGGATTCGACCGGCCGACGGTGGCCGGCCGGGGTCAATCCGGCCGAAATGGGTTCGGCCGGAGATGGGTGAATGGGGGCCGGGCTTCCAGCCCCGGTCTCCCTCTCTTTCCTCCCTTTTTCTTCCTCTCTCTCTCTCCTTCTTCTCTCTTTCTTCCCGTTCGGTGCCGCCTGTGAAGGTGGGGTAGCCGACGGCGGCTGGCCGAGCACGCCGCCGAGGACCACGGTCGGCCGCCGAGGGCCGACCACCAGCCACCTTTTTCTTCTTCTTCTTCTTCTTCTTCTTCTCCTTCTTCCTCTTCTTCTTCTTCCTCTTCTTCTTCTTCTTCCGCCGGCTGGGTGCTTTCCTTGCATCATTTTCTGTGCCCTGTTGGTGTCTCAAACCAGGCACAGATGAGCTTTGGGTGTTTCCTTTGCATCGAAATCCGTGCCTTAAGGGTGAACCAGACTTTGAACCGGGTTTAAATTGTGAACCGATTCCACCTATTCCATGAATGGGTTTTGTTATGGTCTGATCAGACCTGGTTTGGGTTGGGCTAGGGGTCTGTGTTGGGCTGAGTCGGGCCAAATTGGAACTGTGGGCTGGTTTGGGTTGGGCCCGAAATCTGATCCGGACCTGTTATCTGGTTTGGTTCAATTGGGCCTAATCTGTTTGGGCCACAATTGACTTGGGTTTAAAGGATCCTGATTTTAGGGTCTATGTTCGATCTTAGGGGCCCATTCTTAGATCCATGAACTTAGAAATTTAAGGGATTGGGAATAGTTTAAATTATGTTTCTTAGTTAATTAAATAATTAATGTTTGTGTTTTAATCAGGGGTTCGTGATATCAGTGGCAGGAATTTTTAAGCGAACCCAGGTAGGTAACCTTGCTTAAAGTATGATTTACATGTACTATGCATATGTGTGATTATTTCCAGCATATTGGTATGTTTTATATTCTTGGCATCATTAATATTTAGAAGCATGTTTTTGATCTGAAAATCTATTATGCATATATATTGGTTTTGAAAACTTATGTTTATATTAAGTTTGATTGTTGGAATTTGTGGATGTGATTTTGGAGACCGCGTGACTATTGTCTAGGATTCCCGCCAATGGGGTGGAAACGTTGGCCCTGTCGACTTGTATGAGGAGCTAGTTCCGGCACTATGGGGTGTTTTGGCTCTGCGGAGCATGCTCTGAGGAGCAGAGATTGGGGCACCCTGGGGTGCAGCACTGCGGTGCAGGGCTCCATTTGGAGCAGAGTGTTGATACTTCGGTGTGACCATGCCACTGGGTGATGTGGCCGTAGTCATGCGGTAGAGCTGTGGATTATGTTATGCGTGATATGATAGACTGAAATGGTATATATATATATTACTTGAGTATCGGATTGGTTTGCGGATCATCACATTTATTGTGCACATGACCTGTAGTTACATTGCATATGCTTTAATACATGTTATCGTGACTTTATACATGTTGTTACCTACTGAGCTGTTGTAGCTCATACCTGTTTTTAACATAATTGCAGGAGATGATTGATGGGGGATTCGGGAGGAGAGGACTTATGACACTGGACATAGATAGATTTAGATTCATTTTGTCATAAGTAATTGATCTTGTAAATAAATGTTATCAACTTTATTTGAGACATTTGAAATTGAATTATTGATTTGATTATCTTAAATGATAGATTTTTAGTATTGATATTGTGATCTGATGTTGTGACTTGAGTGTCTGATTATTCAGCCTTGCACGCCCGTGCGGTTCGCCGTGCGGGTGTGCGGCGTCTGCTCGCGCCCCGGGCCTAGGTTCGGGTTCGGGGCGTGACAGATTTAGTGGTATCAGAGCTTAGGTTAACGATCATTAGGGACATCAGAACAAAAGAACAATAACTAATGAAAACCCTAGGAGCATAGGGACATATGTGAGGAAATAAGAGTGGGGTAGTAAACTCATAGGATGATTTTTGACTTAACCCTAACTTGTGGTATTATGTCTGTATCAGGATGCCGCCCCGCCGTGCTCGTGTACCACCTCGTCGTCTGATTGAGACGATGGGAGATGATCCGGCGACTCCTCGCCCAGCTGAGCGAGTTCAGGAAGAGGAGATTGCTCCGACAGTTTTAGACCGATCAGAACAGGATCAGGCGGGAGGATCGACCCCAGTATTGGAACTGGTCAGGGAGGTGATTGGGCTGGTCAGACAGCAGAGGGACCCACAGCCACAGCATCCCTCTGCTAGCTCGTCGGATCAGGGGAGGAGCATTGCAGAATTCCGGAAGTTGGCTCCTCCGGCCTTCAAGGGAACCACAGATCCCCAGGAGGCCGAACACTGGCTAGACGAGATGGAGAAGGCCTTCAGGGCCATGGGATGCACCGAGGAGGAGAGAGTCAGATATGCTACTTATATGCTCCAGGACCGGGCACACCACTGGTGGGAGTCAGTGGAGCGGACCATGATACAGGATATCGGGACTATGACTTGGGCTGGATTTCGGACGGCTTTTTATTCCAAATATTTTCCGTCCAGCCGTGTCAGAGAGTTGGAGAGAGAGTTCCTGAGTCTCTCTCAGGGGAGTATGTCAGTTGAGGATTACGAGGCAGAGTTCGATAGACTGTCTCGTTTTGCGCCCTCCCTCGTCCAGGACCCTATAGCCAGGATGAGTAGATTTGAGGAGGGATTGAGACCCCACCTGCGTCGAGGCTTGGCTGCTGTTCATTGGACCGACTATGATGATCTTGTAGACAGAGCGAAGAATATGGAGATTATCTGGAAAGAGACGCAGGAAGCACATAAAGGGAGGCTGAAGAGGGCCAGAGATTCTGATTCGGATAGTGAGCGGCATGTACGCCGACCCGTGCAGATCCGTCACGGAGCAGGACAGCGAGCTCCACCTGGGAGGACTGCACCAGAGCACCGGGTGATATCAGGAACCTGTTATTTTTGCAGTCAGATTGGACACAAGGCCATTGATTGTCCCCGGAGACTGCCCAGGGTTGGAGCATGTTACAGATGTGGCCAACAGGGCCACAAGATGGCTCAGTGTCCTCAGACCCAGTCTAGGACTATTGTCTGTTATGGGTGTGGTCAGCCGGGCCACAGGATTTCTAGTTGTCCCCGGGCCGGATTTGTGCAGAGGCCACCGAGCGCTAGGGCTCCTCAGCGGCAGATTCCCCCTGATCCAGCACAGATTTCTCAGCCAGCCGCTCCCAGACAGCAGACAGGAGGAGGGTCTCGCACCCAGGGACGGGTATATGCACTGACACAGCAGGATGCTCAGGCATCCAACACGGCAGTGACAGGTACCTTATTAGTACATTCTACTTATGCATATGCACTATTCGACTCAGGGGCCACACACTCTTTTATTTCATCTACATATGTGCATAAGCATGATATATTTTGCTCACCCTTGGAGAGGGAATTATGTGTGAGTACCCCAGCTGGGGGTAAGATGATCACTTCACTGATATGCAAGTCTTGCCCAGTAATTGTAGAGGGTAGAGACTTGAAAGCTGACCTTATTGTCATGGACTTACATGAATTTGATTTAATTCTGGGTATGGATTGGTTAGCTATATATCACGCTACCATTGACTGCTTCTCGAAGCGGGTGACTTTCCGAATCCCTGACATTGAAGAGTTTTATTTTGTGGGTGATGGAGGGTGTGTCTCCCCTCAGATAGTGGCAGCCTTACAGGGTATTCGGTCTCTCAGGAAGGGGTGCTCTGTGTATATGGCGGCCGTCATAGATTCTGAGCAGTCGGAACAGAAAATTGAAGACATACCCGTGGTCAGGGAATACCCTGATGTTTTTCCTGATGAGCTTCCTGGTTTACCACCAGTTAGAGAGGTGGAATTTGCCATTGATCTAAACCCTGGTACGGCACCCATATCTAGACCTCCTTACAGAATGGCCCCGGCTGAACTAAAAGAACTGAAGGAACAGTTACAGGAGCTATTGGATCTGGGTTTCATTCGACCCAGTGTCTCTCCTTGGGGTGCACCAGTGTTATTTGTGAGGAAGAAGGACGGCAGTATGAGGCTATGCATTGATTTCCGGGAAATTAACAAAGTGACTATCAAGAACAGGTACCTCCTGCCCCGGATTGATGACTTGTTTGATCAGCTTCAGGGTGCCCAGGTGTTTTCAAAGATTGATCTGCGATCTGGATATCATCAGTTGAGGATAAAGGAGTCTGATATAGCCAAGACTGCCTTCCGCACCAGATATGGCCATTATGAGTATCTGGTGATGCCTTTCGGGTTGACAAATGCTCCAGCTGCATTTATGGATCTGATGAATAGGGTATTTAAACCTTTCTTGGACAAATTTGTAATTGTGTTTATTGATGACATTTTAATCTATTCCAAGAGTCATACTGAGCATGAGCAACACTTGAAAATTGTTTTGGAAATTTTGAGACAGAATCAATTGTATGGAAAACTGAAGAAATGTCAGTTCTGGCTGGATCAGGTGATGTTCTTGGGGCATGTGGTATCTAAAGAAGGAATTATGGTTGACCCGAAGAAGATCGAAGCTGTAGTTGACTGGAGCAGACCGACAAATGTATCAGAGATCCGCAGTTTTCTTGGATTAGCCGGCTATTACAGAAGATTTGTAGAAGGCTTCTCTAGTATTGCTGGGCCCTTGACTCGACTCACTCGCAAAGGAGTGAAATTCGAGTGGTCAGATCAGTGTGAGAAGAGCTTCGAGGAATTGAAGCGCCGGCTAGTGTCAGCACCTATTTTGACTCTGCCAGTCACGGGTGTTGATTATATTATTTACAGTGATGCCTCCAAGAAGGGTTTGGGCTGTGTGCTGATGCAGAATGGAAAAGTTATTGCCTACGCCTCTAGACAACTCAAGCCTTATGAAGAAAATTATCCCACTCATGATCTTGAGCTTGCAGCTGTGGTGTTTGCTTTAAAGATATGGAGGCACTATTTGTATGGAGAGACATGTCAGGTATATACTGATCATAAAAGCCTGAAATATCTCTTTACTCAAAAAGAGCTGAACATGAGACAGAGGAGGTGGTTGGAGTTGTTAAAAGATTATGATCTGACTATCCACTATCACCCTAGAAAGGCAAATGTAGTAGCAGATGCACTGAGCCGGAAATCTTCAGAAAATATTGCAGCCTTGATTACTACTCAGAAGGATATTCTGGAAGATCTGAGGAGAGCAGAGATAGAGGTGTATCTACATGAGGCTACTATGAAATTGGCAAACTTGCGAGTCCAGCCTACACTTATTGATAGAATTAAGGCAGCGCAAGTTGATGACCCTCGACTCCAGAAGATCAGGAAAGATATCGAGTCTGGTACACAGTCAGATTTCCATATACATGAAGATGGCTCTTTGAGGTTTATTAACAGAGTCTGTGTTCCAGATAATCCTGGTCTGAAGAAGGAAATCATGGATGAAGCTCACAGTACGGGATATACAGTGCACCCAGGCAGTACCAAGATGTACAAGGATCTGAAAGCGGTGTTTTGGTGGAATAACATGAAGAGGGAGATTGCCCAGCATGTATCTCAATGCTTAACTTGTCAGCAAGTTAAGATTGAGCATCAGAGACCAGCAGGTATGCTACAGCCTCTGCCGATTCCAGAGTGGAAATGGGAGCATATCACTATGGATTTCGTATCAGGACTACCTCGTACCCTTAGAGGTCATGATTCAGTCTGGGTGATCGTAGACAGACTGACCAAAACAGCTCATTTTCTAGCAATCAAGACTGGGATGGCACTGGAGAAGCTGGCAGAATTATATATCGAGCAGATAGTACGGCTGCACGGAGTTCCAGTATCCATTGTATCAGACAGAGATTCCCGGTTTGTGGCACATTTCTGGGGCAGCTTGCACAGAGCTTTGGGGACCACCCTTAGCTTCAGTACAGCCTTTCATCCACAGACAGATGGACAGTCTGAGAGGACCATCCAGATTCTAGAGGATATGCTGAGAGCCTGCTCTATTGATATGAGGGGCTCTTGGGATCATCACTTGTCACTGGTAGAGTTTGCTTATAATAATAGCTACCAGGCAAGCATACAGATGGCTCCTTATGAGGCTCTATATGGTAGGAAGTGCAGATCGCCTATCTGTTGGGATGATGTGGGGGAGAGGAAGATCTTGGGTCCAGAGATGGTGCAGCAGACAGTGGAAAAGATTCAGTTGATCAGAGAACGACTCCGAGCAACTCAGAGTAGACAGAAAAGCTATGCAGATATCAGGAGGCGGGAATTGGAATTTCAGGTCGGAGATCATGTGTTTCTCAGAGTATCCCCTTCTAAAGGGATCATGCGGTTTGGAGTTCGAGGCAAGCTCAGTCCGAGATATGTGGGACCCTTCGAGATTCTCGAGAGAGTTGGATCTGTTGCTTATAGACTGGCACTTCCACCTGCTCTATCGGGAGTTCATTCTGTATTTCATGTCTCCATGCTGAGGAAGTATATTGCTGATCCAAATCATGTGATTGATGTGGCACCTTTGCAGCTTCGCGCCGATCTTACATATGTGGAGCAGCCTGTCCGTATAGTGGATAGGAAGGACCAAGTCTTGAGAAGACGCACTATCCCATATGTCAAGGTCCAGTGGAGCAATCATAGTGAGAGAGAAGCCACCTGGGAGCTGGAGGAGGAGATGAGAGAGAAGTATCCAGCCTTGTTCTCGGATTGAGGTATGTTTTTAATTTCGAGGACGAAATTTCTTTTTAGTTGGTTAGAGTGTGAAGACCCGAACTGAAGTCGGCAAGGAGTGCCGACTTCAGTTGGGTCATCGTGGTTTGCCCACGAAGACCACGCCGGCCGAACGGCCAGCGAGATCTCCGCACGCCCATCCCCCCTCTTCCCCTCTCTCCCTCTCTCTCTCTCTCTCTCGCGCTCCCTCCCTTCGTGAATTCTCAGAGGAGTCCCCATGCCCCACAAGCCCTAGATCTATCCTCCCTTTTCTCATTTCTTTTGTTGTTAAGGATTACCGGAGCCGTAGGCGTCGCCGGAGCCGCCATCGCCGCCGGAGAAGCCACTCGTCGACGGCCGGAGGTGAGGAAGACAACCATATTTTCTATTTTTATGGATTTAAGGGAAAGGAATGTGGGCATGTTAATCGGTTTTCATTTCCCCTGTTTTGGAGAAAAAAATTGATGGGATTCGACCGGCCGACGGTGGCCGGCCGGGGTCAATCCGGCCGAAATGGGTTCGGCCGGAGATGGGTGAACGGGGGCCGGGCTTCCAGCCCCGGTCTCCCTCTCTTTCCTCCCTTTTTCTTCCTCTCTCTCTCTCCTTCTTCTCTCTTTCTTCCCGTTCGGTGCCGCCTGTGAAGGTGGGGTAGCCGACGGCGGCTGGCCGAGCACGCCGCCGAGGACCACGGTCGGCCGCCGAGGGCCGACCACCAGCCACCTTTTTCTTCTTCTTCTTCTTCTTCTTCTTCTCCTTCTTCCTCTTCTTCTTCTTCCTCTTCTTCTTCTTCTTCCGCCGGCTGGGTGCTTTCCTTGCATCATTTTCTGTGCCCTGTTGGTGTCTCAAACCAGGCACAGATGAGCTTTGGGTGTTTCCTTTGCATCGAAATCCGTGCCTTAAGGGTGAACCAGACTTTGAACCGGGTTTAAATTGTGAACCGATTCCACCTATTCCATGAATGGGTTTTGTTATGGTCTGATCAGACCTGGTTTGGGTTGGGCTAGGGGTCTGTGTTGGGCTGAGTCGGGCCAAATTGGAACTGTGGGCTGGTTTGGGTTGGGCCCGAAATCTGATCCGGACCTGTTATCTGGTTTGGTTCAATTGGGCCTAATCTGTTTGGGCCACAATTGACTTGGGTTTAAAGGATCCTGATTTTAGGGTCTATGTTCGATCTTAGGGGCCCATTCTTAGATCCATGAACTTAGAAATTTAAGGGATTGGGAATAGTTTAAATTATGTTTCTTAGTTAATTAAATAATTAATATTTGTGTTTTAATCAGGGGTTCGTGATATCAGTGGCAGGGATTTTTAAGCGAACCCAGGTAGGTAACCTTGCTTAAAGTATGATTTACATGTACTATGCATATGTGTGATTATTTCCAGCATATTGGTATGTTTTATATTCTTGGCATCATTAATATTTAGAAGCATGTTTTTGATCTGAAAATCTATTATGCATATATATTGGTTTTGAAAACTTATGTTTATATTAAGTTTGATTGTTGGAATTTGTGGATGTGATTTTGGAGACCGCGTGACTATTGTCTAGGATTCCCGCCAATGGGGTGGAAACGTTGGCCCTGTCGACTTGTATGAGGAGCTAGTTCCGGCACTATGGGGTGTTTTGGCTCTGCGGAGCATGCTCTGAGGAGCAGAGATTGGGGCACCCTGGGGTGCAGCACTGCGGTGCAGGGCTCCATTTGGAGCAGAGTGTTGACACTTCGGTGTGACCATGCCACTGGGTGATGTGGCCGTAGTCATGCGGTAGAGCTGTGGATTATGTTATGCGTGATATGATAGACTGAAATGGTATATATATATATTACTTGAGTATCGGATTGGTTTGCGGATCATCACATTTATTGTGCACATGACCTGTAGTTACATTGCATATGCTTTAATACATGTTATCGTGACTTTATACATGTTGTTACCTACTGAGCTGTTGTAGCTCATACCTGTTTTTAACATAATTGCAGGAGATGATTGATGGGGGATTCGGGAGGAGAGGACTTATGACACTGGACATAGATAGATTTAGATTCATTTTGTCATAAGTAATTGATCTTGTAAATAAATGTTATCAACTTTATTTGAGACATTTGAAATTGAATTATTGATTTGATTATCTTAAATGATAGATTTTTAGTATTGATATTGTGATCTGATGTTGTGACTTGAGTGTCTGATTATTCAGCCTTGCACGCCCGTGCGGTTCGCCGTGCGGGTGTGCGGCGTCTGCTCGCGCCCCGGGCCTAGGTTCGGGTTCGGGGCGTGACAGTTTTTCACCTTGTTCTTTGCTAATCTGCCTTTTTTTTTTTCCTTTTCTGCTAGTAATCTGATATAAGCAAAGAGCTTATATCAGTTCTTTGATAATCTGTTAAAGGGCTTCCATTGACCGACTTGTTGAAACAGAGAGATAAGGAGATGCCTTCTTTGACCTCTTCCGCTCAGCTTGATATGATGTATGGACCATCAATACGTTCAATAGGACCCATGAGTTTGACTCCTCTAGTAAAAGGTAGCTTCCCTCTTCCCTGAAACTCTCCCTATAAAAGCTTGTGGAACCTTAACCAATGCTCATCAAACACCCCATCTCTCTCTCTCTCTATGTCTCTCTCTTAGTGTCATGTTCCCCTTCGGCAGCATGAGCTCGAGCATGAGCATGTATGAGAGAGTGAGCTCCAAGGATAGGGAGAAAAAGAAAAAGTTCATCTTGTGGGCATGTGCCATCTCCTTAGTGATTATTCTATCAACTGCGCTATCCCTGACAACCACAAAGCAAGCAGGAGCTAAACCCAAGGGTCTAGCTTCCTCTTACCATTCCTTCAGTACAGTCTCTAGGGCTGCCGCCGCCACCACCACCACCAGCTCCACCACCACCACCACCACCAAGATCTCTAGCGCCATCACCTTTGCCTGCGAGGCCACCCACTACCCAAATGCATGCGAGTCCGCCCTCGCCTCCCTTGCCGGAGCACCGACAAAGTCAGCAAAAGAGGTCTTCGACGTGTCCGTCCAATTTGCCATGGGCCGCGCCCACTCGGTCCGCGCCATGGCCTACAACCTAACCCTCAATCACCAGAAGCTCGGGTCCGGCCGCCCCACCGGCATGGACGACTGCCTCGAGCTCCTCGACATCACCCTGGATCAACTCAACGACGTCCTCGACCCGAAGAAGAGCTCGAGTCCTCACGACATCAAGACCTGGCTCAGCGCGGCCCTCACGAACCAGGCGACGTGCAAGGATAGCCTCCAGATCGTCGAGGCCTCCGACGGGAAGGATGCCATGAGCCGCCAGGTGGAGAGCTTGACGCAGTTCATCAGCAACTCGCTCGCCCTCCACATGAAGCTCAACGGTACTGGAAGCGATGCCGGCGGCCGGAAGCTACTATCCGACGGATTTCCGGCATGGCTGTCCGCCGCGGACCGAAAGCTCCTGGAAGCTCCCCCGGAGGACGTCCGGCCGGATGCGGTGGTGGCCAAGGATGGCAGCGGCACCCACAAGACGATCAACGAGGCCATCGCCTTCGTGTCGCTGGCCTCCGGCGGCGGTGGCAGGAGCGTGATACACGTGAAATCCGGGACCTATAATGAGTACATCAAGATCCCAACCAAGCAGAAGAACGTCATGCTGATGGGAGACGGGAAGGGCAAATCCGTCATTGTGGGCAGCAAGAACGTTGAAAACGGGTATACGACCTACGGTTCCGCGACCGTCGGTGAGAATGAGCTCTCTCACTCTCTCTAACTCTTACCATTCCGGTTTTACCCCGAGAAATGCCAAAATTCTTGGTCGTGGTAATTCTTACGTGACAGGTCCAAAAGCAGCTACTAGCAACGTCGGCTCAAATGAGAGCCAAGGTTCCATTGTGCTGTGGACTATTTCGCTTGTGAAATTTGAACTTGGATGTAGCCATCATGGGGGGGCAGATTAGTTGCATTAATGGTCGTCTCACTTAGTGGCCCCTCTCAAATAATGTTTTGAAGGGATGGGCTCAATTAGTGTTACGTCCATTTTAACGCTAGCCTCAATGTGGTAAGTGTATACCGTACTGCACCGGCTTACGTCCATATCAAATGTTAGTTAAAGCCCGGACAAGATAAGAATCCGTACATAAATGAAAAAAATACTCACCAATCTTCTCCCTCAAAATATAAATGAAAAAATCCCAGATTCCTGCACGATAAATATGATCAAATTGAGGACCGAATTCTAGCTGGGTTAGTGGCACACGAAGAACAGCATGGGCCACTTAGAGAATGCCACGAATGAAGTCAATTCGGTTGTAAAATTCTAAAGAATCTAAAGATAGATATATGTTCCTTCCAGCTGTATTTGATGTCTCATCCCCCATTATTTTTTCTTCAATATCTAAACAGCTTTGACGTCGCTCGAAAACTTTGCGAAAAAGGTTAATAGTTTTTTTTGTATTCTTCAGCTGCCATGGGTGCAGGCTTCATCGCCAAGGGCGTCACCATCATCAACAACTCCGGGGCATCGAAGCAGCAGGGCGTGGCCTTGCTTGTCGGCGGGGATAAGTCCGTGATCTACCAGTGCTCCATACAGGGATACCAGGACACCCTCTACACCCTCTCCAACCGGCAATTCTATTCACAGGACGACATCTACGGCACCGTCGACTTCATCTTCGGCAACTCGGCAGTGGTCTTCCAGAACTGCTACATCCAACCTCGGAAGGCCGGCGGGGGCCAGAAGAACGTCATCACGGCGCAAGGCCGGGAGGATCCGAACCAGAACACCGGCATATCGATCCACAAATGCAGGATCGTCGGAGCGTCGGACTTGGGCGGGACTCCGACCTACCTTGGTAGGCCATGGAAGAAGTACTCGAGGACGGTGGTGATGGAGACTTACATGGATGACTCCATCGACCCTGCAGGGTGGGAGCCATGGTCGGGCAGCTTCGCGCTTTCCACGCTCTACTATGGGGAGTACGCCAACACTGGCCCAGGGGCCTCCACATCCGGTCGGGTCGGTTGGTCCGGCGTCCACTCGTCGCTCTCCGCCTCCGAGGCATCAAAATTTACTGTTTCTGAATTCATCTTTGGTGACTCATGGTTGCCGGGCACCGGCGTCAGCTACAACGCCGGACTCTGATATGCTATCCCGCCGGCGTGACTATATGCATAAATTATCACTACTGTGGCCCAGTTTGAACAAGTGTAAGATATGCATGTTGGTTTTTATTTATGTACTGCTATCTGCAACTCTGCAAGCGTAGATTAAATCATCACGCTATAACAATAAATGTGAACTTGTTTGCTACTAAGTGTTATCCTTTTAAACTCGCATGGTATTCATGTTTGATATATGTTTTGCTTGCCTCCTTTAGATGAGGTGGGGCAGGAGTATTCCTTATGTTGTAATGTAAATGGACAATGCCATACTTTGCGTCTCCCAGCCTGCAACCAATTATAGACACCAGGGGTCCAAGTTGCTTCAGCTATCCGCAAGAAAGACAGATGCTTGAAAGAGAGCTATAATATGGAATCTTTCAGGCTTTGGGGACCCCTACCAATTATTCATGCTAGATTTATATGCCAAGCAACCGCGGCCGGCCATCATCATTTTTGGCTGAAAGCGAAAGGATTGCTTCGTCGGTCGGTAAGATTACATGATTTTCTGTAAACTAAGGTGGTTTTCACCTCTCTATTTTGCATGATAGAGCTTGATAGATTACTTCAGGAAGTTGGTGTTTTTGTATATTCTTCTCAGAGGTTTGTACCACAATGTGATTGTAGGAAAAAAAAAAATACAAAAACTGATCAAGAAAAGTGTATTCTTGATGAAGAACAATGGAGAAATGAGGCTAGCTAGGATGTTACTACTTGAAAATGGACTCAAATTTCATTGATTCAAGTGTGTTTTCTGAAGTTACAAAGCTGGAAAATTTATAGGCAAATTTCCATACGAATTTACACTTATTAATGACACAACTTTATAAGAGACAAGAACCAAGTTCTTAGAACATATTCAAAGTAATAATAAATTCTTCTCAAGAAACGAAGTTCATGAAACAGAAAATTCATGAACCACAAAAACCAAAGAGACAACATTAACTAACCTCGGGAAACCAAAAAGACAAAAGCCATAAGTCAAAGAGACAAAACATATGTATAGCTTATAATTTCTAACAATGATTACATGAACCTATAAAAAATATGATTGCTAGCATCTGAACGGTCATGAAATCAGCAAAAAAGGGTTTAAAAAAGAAGAGTCATTGCTTTTTTTTTAGGTCTGCAAGAATGCTTAAGATCTGTGAATTTTAAAAATTACTTGATGATCGTTAATGAAGCTTGATCTTCTAAAACTAATTTGATCCCGGATGCCAGCCCTGGAGAGGTTATAACTTGGACTTGGAAAGATAAAAGTAAATCTATAGGAAGGTTTTGCATGGTTTGAAATCAAGATGAACCATTGATTGTGGCAGTCATCAGTCTCCCATGCAATTCCAAGTATGCCGGTGCAGAAAGCATCACAGTCATTTCTGAGAGCGTCACGGATCGGGATATGCTTTGTTGCATTAGATGAATTATGATTCAGTCATCATCTGTACAGTTTTCAGTTTTTTTAAAATTTAGCTTATTAACTTGCTAGTCAGGTGGATAAGGATAATTCAGAATATATAACCAAGGAAGCTGAGCTACTACTTTCCAAGTAACAGGAAAAAAGAATAAAAGAAAGAAACCACTGGGACCATATGTTTAACTTGGGTGATGGAACCATACCTTTTCCTCTAAGGTTATTGATCGAATGTATGTAGCAATATCATACTCTGATTGGAGTCCTAGTATTCTAATTCTTGGTCTCTGAAGATTCCATGTTTCATCATACGCCACCGGCGAAAACCAGATGCTCTCCACCAAAAACAAGAACATATGCCAAAAAAAAACTAGAGCACATATGGCAGCATAGCTTCCAATCTTGCTCATGCTGACTGGGTTCCACCAATAGCACCAATGGACTCCATATCTCTTTGTTCTGTAGAGATATGCCTGTCTGATCTGAACTGCTCTACATTGGTCCAGAACCAAATAGATGAAGCCATTAATCTGCAACAAAACAGGACCTTCAAGAGAGAACAAATAAAACTATAGAAAACTGATCTAGAAGTGCACCAATATCGGCTGAATGGAATTAAGTTGATCCAAATATATGCAAGCACATCAGCTGCAAGCTACATTCTGATCCCTTGCTAAATCTGGTATGCAAATATTATATATAACAGTAATTATCTTTAAATGCTAAGGTTTTGCCCTGAAATATTAGTAGAGTATCTGGCTAAAACCCATTGAGAATTCATAAACTAAGAATGTAGAAATTTTTTGAGAGAGAAGAATGCATAAGAAATTAATTATCACGAAAGTGCTTAAAGTTTTAATGATCTTGTTTCCTTCCTACCCAGCTCCGAATCGGCCAAGGTTTGGTAGAACCCCTCACCAGCACCCCAAGTCCTGAATTTGGTAGGGTCAACTGCGGTCCAACCTGAAGCCTCATTCAATTCAGGTTTAGCCAATGCCAATAAAAAAGGTCTTTGGATTTGGGCATTTGTCGAACAAAGTTAGTGTTGGGTCAATCAAGGACACTCTTGCATCTGCATTCATCATCCGATTATACCGTAGCAGGGTCCCAAAAAGTAAAATAAGTGCAAGAGTTAGAATGCAATAATTTTTTCAAATCAGAATGGCTGAACCTGGAAATATGCATCAAAAAAATGCATGCTCTCCAAAAAATGGTAAAAGAAATGTCAGATATGAACACTTTTGAGTGCTTATGAGAAGTGAGATACATTGGACCACAGAAAATACACACCTATGGTATACTACTCTTCACTCCTCTTTGTGTTAGCTGCAGATGTTCTTTATCAGATTTTCAGGGCGATTAGTCAAAAATACACCAACTGAATTGTTTCTAGTCCAATTTAAAGAAGTATTTTGCATGTACACTATATTGGGATCTCATCAAGTTGTGGTCCACATTAACAAGTGGCGTCAATATGGTCCAAGTGAAAGAATGTTGGATCTCATTAAGTTGTGGCCTACATTGACAAGTGTTTCTTGAATTTTATAATTAAATTTTAATAATCACAACGAGGGCATAGACGTAATTTCTCAATGGTGAAGAGTTATCTTGATGGGGGGGCAGGTGACTTTTCATGGGTGTGACAACCTGAGGCAGTTGGTCCTTGGGGAAAGCTTTAAATAGCTTATGGGGATCTCTTCTCTAAATACACGCATACAAAGCTCTTTCTTCGAAAAAAACTTCTGCCAATCTCTGATCCTATCAGAGACAATTGTTCTTGTTGGAAGAAATTTTTGCGAATCTTGAAGTGCAGCAGACTCTATGGATTCAATGACTCAGGTAGGATCCTTTCATTAATTTTTTTTATCACACTAACAGTATAAGATTACTTTGCAATTCTTAACAGCATTAGATTCAGTTTTCGGAATCTCTTCTGTGTTGTTTTGAGGATTTGTTTGGCCCATCCATCAATTCTATTATTAGACTGTTGGTCTTGTTAGGTGAGGGATAGACTGTGGCACAACAATCCGCTTGTCTACTTGGTTGTACTGCTAGCTACCCCCATTAGATACCTTGGTTTGCCATTGTCAAACTAGAAGGTCGATTGGAGGTTATAAAGTTGATCAAGAGGAAAACTTCTATTCTATTGTGACATGTTGATGTTGTTTTCCATGGTACATATTGTGAGGACCCGTGTGGGCATGTGTTTAGTCTCACATTAATTATTTGCCAAGAAGATTTTGGATACTTATACAGGATTAAGAAATCCAAAAAATACCTTCCGGCTAGCAATTTTGGGTGAGCTCTTGGGTTGTTACAAATTATATCAAAGCGAACTCGGCTCGTAGCCTATGTGGACTAGGAGACACTGTAGCACAAATTCATAGAGGCTGACCATGGGCCGATCGTGGTGCTTGTGATTAAATTTGAATAGATTTGAACTCTTAGCCTGACGAGGACGTCAGGACTTAAACCGAGCTAATATATGAGGACTCGTGTAGGCGTGTGTTTAGTTCCACATCGGTTTTTTCGCCGAGGAGATCTTAGGTACTTATACAGGACTAAGAAATCCAAAAAATATCTTTCGGCTAACAATTTTGGGTGAGGTCCTGAGTTATTAGACATACTTCTGCTCCCTAGATGTTATGTCTTTTTCTTTTTTGGCTCAAGTGAGTTGGATTACACAGAAGGTTTTCTTGTGAGATTTTTTAAGTCTAAACAGGCCCTGCTCAGAAAATGGCTGTGAAAGTTGCACTACCTTGGAGACGGTTTAGCACATCTTTTTCCAGTATCTTTTTTTTGAGGCCATGTGGTTATCGATCAAGTATCTTGATCTCTGTAGTGATAGAAGGGTTTTCTTGATCAAAACATTACGGATTTTGTAGTGATAGAAGATGTTTTGTTGATCTCTGTGGCAAGATTGAAAAGTGCAGGTCTTCATGTTGGCTGTTCTTTCAAACCTATGCCTGTTATACTCAATGGTTGGCACTGCAAGTTTGAATTTTGTTGGCAGATGATATTCTCCTTAGCGATCTGGATGCTAAGAGCTCTTCAGTGGGTAGGCTGTTTCAGAATGTTGGTCTCCATCTTTTTCTTTGGGATCAAATATCTGCTTCCCTCTGCTTACTCTCTTAAATTTTTGTTGATTAATAATTTTAATGAAATAATGGTGATCTTGTCATAGTTTTTCTAAGAACCAAAATTTCTTTCCTTTACAAAGGCCTTTGGAAGCGGAAAAGGAAATTTGGAGTAATTGGGTTAAATAAATGGAGCAACTTTGAGAGAAAAAGAAGGTTATCATAGGAGTAAGTTATTCCGGGATTAAGTATGATGAATTATTCACAAGGAGCAAAGGTGAAGTATTTATGATGTGCCAATTCTTCACTCATTCCACCCTTAGAAAAGTGGTTTAATTCATATAAAAGATGAGTGCAAGCACCAAAACAAATTCAAGTTGGAATGTCGTTGAACGTGCTAAGGAAGGATTAGAGGTGTATCATTAGTGACAAGCTTCTCTTTCATTAAAAAGATTGCAGCATATTCACAGTTGCAAAGACTGAAAGGAAGGTGTTTTGATTTGCTTTGGGGCTGAGCAGTTGTCAGAATACTATTACTTCATCAACCACCTGTTGTCATGACATGTTAACATGGTTTTAATGGCTTTTATTTCTGTTATTTTTGAATTTTCATATTTATTATGTGACCTGTATTTTTTTTTAATCCTTTTAGTTTTTCTAAATTCAGAATATTTTATCCCCGTCGAATCGCTACAAAATGCCATTATCACCACTATTTATCCACCATTGCTCGCCAACGCTACATTTAGGCCTTGGAAGTTCTGTTCTCGTTAGCCATCATCATGAATAGGTTTGGAACTTGGCCCGATCGGATCCAAGTTCTTTTAAAATAAAGAGGATTGGGACTGGAATTTTTTTTTTTTATAACCGGCTGTTTCCAAACCGACACCAAGCCTGATCAAAAGCCTAATTAGGGCCAACCTGGCTAAGCCCAACTCGGTCGAAAGCTTATACCCCAGGAGGTTCAGACCCAGACCCGCGAGATTGGTCGAGGTGCGGCGGACCCTCTTTCACCGTCCACCACCGCCGCTCTATTTCTGTCCCTCCCTCACCGGGTTTTTCTTTTGTCGATCCACATTAGAATGATACGGTATGATATTGTATCGTATCGTACTGCCAGTCTACCAGCATGGATGCCGGTTCCGGTTCTACGAATCTTGTTTCAAGCCTTTTGGGTGGGCTAAAAAAATGCATCTCCAATTGTGATTTCACCCAGGCAATACGAAAAAAACGTTTCAGAAAAAGCAGTGTCTGCTTATTTTCTTGTGCTTCCACATCAAGTCACTACCTGGGCAGTCTGATGTTAACCAGGACAATATGCAAGGGGCCCCTCAAGAATCCTAAGGTGCTTATCTTGTTGAGATGTATGATGGGGTGGCCCATATTTTTTGGGTTTCTTCTCCATGTTCTTTCTTCTTTTTTCCTCTATATAGATTCGTAGATGACAGTCTTATTTGTAGTCTTGCTTACATTTGTGAATTATTTATTAAAGAAGGAGAACAAGATTCTTAGATGCTCTGAGATTTCGAATAGGCATTTAAATCTGGCACATTGATGGTGCTCCTATCTCACCATTGGTTTCAGATGTCTGAAACTGGACCTTCAAGAGTAGAAATTCACAACAGGTCTTGCCTCCCCTTTCCTCCTTTTGTTTAATTGGAATAAATGGTTTTGAAGAGTTTTACATGGGATCGTGAGTGAAGCCTTCGCAAATATATTCTTGAAAAAGATATTACCATGGTTGAATTTGCTTACCCCCAGTTCTATCTTTCTTGCAAGTACTCGAAAACCAGTGTTGTTTTGATATGTGACTGATAGTGTGCTTTAAAAGATGTGCTAGTGAGACATCATTGATGGAACTACCAAACTGCAGTTTGGCATGCAAACAGACTTTGATTGCATATGAATTCTTCTCTTTGGGTCACTTACTCTGCTCTTATCTGCTATTTTTTTGCATCCTTGAGCCATCCTGGAAGACAGGAAGGAAATCTTGGTTGCTTTGCTTTCACATCCTTTGTTCTTGCTGCCTTAAACAATTAAGTGTTCTTCAGACATATATTTCTTTTTTGTTTTTGACGGATCTTCAGACATATATTTCATCTGATCTAAGACAGTAGAGAACTAAAATAACAGACAGTGAGACAGGTGTAAGCAAAAAGAACAAGGTTGGCAAAAACAACGAAATTTCTTGCTGAATTTTTGTTGGGTTAGCAGGCAGTGAATGAACTCATAGGAAACATTACCTCTATTTTTAGAGGTCTCTTATCAGCCAAGTAGTCGATCTAAGCATGCCATTTGACTCTGGAAAAAAAAAAAATCTTGCATGTTTGGCTATTCTTATAAGTTAGGTTGAAAATTCTGTAGTATTTGTGAATTGGGCTATCCATTTAAGCATTACTTTATATTAACCAAACTCCACCCAGCCCGAATCTTATGGAAAGAAAAAGATCTTTATAATTTTTTTTTGTTCGTAGAATTTGGGCTGGATTCGATAGATCAACAAGTCCGATTCTCTTAGAAAATCTTATAGGAATATGCAGACAAGCAACGCCTTTACAACCCAAACACATTTCTATTCTGGCTCAGACCTTTGACACTGGCTACATCCCAACCTACCACTGGAGAAGACCGATTTATGCCTCCAATGGGATTTATAGTGCCCTCTCTCATGGCATCAAAAGCAAGCACCCATTCTAACTCAATCGAGTGGGATGATCAACAATAGCTATACTTCTAACATTATTAAGGCCTTGGCTCATCTTGGTCATCATATTGATGAGGAGATAAGACACCTTGTTCATGATGGGGGGAAGTTGTCTAGCTTAGAAATCTCCAAAAATTTACCAGTTGATGTGCTGTGTTACTCCATGAATTGAGAGCCTGAGGAGTGATACTAGCAAGGCAGTGGGTAGTAACATTATTGTTTTTTGTTTTAGGAATGACAATTCGAAATTTGTGAAACAAAATGATATGCAAAAATATCAAAAGGTTATTTTAATCCCATCCAAAGTTAAGCTTGTCAGATTGCTGATAGAATTAATCGAGAATTTTTAGGTGATATTGTTTGAAATGAAACAGGCATAGCATCTAATAGTATGTATAGCTTGCATCAACAGAACCTCCCATCTCTCATGCTGAGATTCATCTTTCTTTATCAATGGTTTTCCACACTATTACCAAGAGTAGGTATAAAATCTGTGAGTGTAAATGAAGGAATTAAATGAATGTAAACATATAGGATTCAAATTTACTAATTAGGCTTCCATTATGTTGATATTGTGACAGAAACATACATAAACTTTGTAATCAAAACCAGCTTTTCATTAGCAAATCATCCATCTTTACAATATGAAGATCCATGCTAGCATACCCATCTACTTATCGTCCATGCTCGTATGATACCCGAATCTGTCTTCATATCCAAATGTTAGTTTTGTTTGCGAATGATTCGGTAAAAGTCATCATCCTTGGCAATTTGAAGCTTCATTCTTTGTTGGAAATCAGGAATCTGATGGTCTCTGCGCCTGCGCAAGTGCAAAGAAAAAGTGAGTGGAAAACTATTTGTTTGAAACTGATTAAGTTCTGTCTTGTTTGGCATATACCTTTGGTGATCTGCGCCATTCGATGACCATCGACTAAATCGCGGGCCTTCATCATACCCCTCGCATATTACTTCTCCCTGTCCATCTATGTAACAGACTATTCCCATTGCTTGGTCTTCAAAAACAACCTGATAGATGGAACTCAGAACAAGTCATGGAAGTCATCTACTGATTCTAAAGAAACATCATCATCTCTGGATTTGGGTTGTGGTCAGGAATCAGACCTTGTTGGTTGTGAAAGGTTTGCATGAAGAAGTTGCTGCTGCTCTGCTGTGTTGTATATGGCTGTTGTGCAGCATGGAAGCTCTTGGCATGGCCTTCTTGGTCTGGCCTCTTGGAAGGATGACACCAGGGTAAGAACATCTTATTGCCATCGATTGTCCCAGCTATTGTGTCTCTATGTGTGTGTGAGGAGAGATGGAGGAGGAGGAGGTTGTATTTGGTACTTGGTTTTCAGCCATTACAGCAAGTGATGCATTGCTTGAATTAATGAGTAGCCTCATCATAGAAGTGACGTTGGCCCCAACAAAGATAATACAATATTGCAGTTGTTATTTAGTTGTTTTTGTCATTGTTTAATATGTCAAGGCCTGATTGGTGAGGAGGTCCATTTTCTCACCTCAGCTTTTTAGTTGAGAAAACTAATCTCATAGATAACATTATCTTTGTGTACTATAAAATTTCTACTTGTCTTTATCCTTATCTGCTCTTGCTGATAATTATAATTTGACATCACCATTATACATGCGTTCAGCTTTCAGAACCTTTCGTTTTCTTTAAATTAAGAAATGAGAGTTGTTGGTTTTCAAAAGAGAGAGAGAAAAGGAAAGAAATCAGAATTTTTGGTTCGACAAACTACATATGATATTAATTCTCCATCATTTTTTGATCTTTTTTGTTGCCAAGAATATTATACTCTAAGCTATGTTTGGTTGCCAAGAACATTATACTTTAATCTAAGATTTTACTTTAAGTTAATGTCTTGGTGTGGCATTTTTTTTTGGAGCTCCATGGTCGGCCCTGTATTGATAAAATAAGCTTTTCTTCTTGTTGGCTGCTTTTTCTAATTGGCATCATGCTACGACCACCATCACTAGCTTCTCTGTCCTCACGATTATATTTAGGAAAAGTCGTTGGAAACAAGAGCATTATTGTTGATGATATGACCCATTCTGAACCTGTTTTAATTGGCTTTATTAGACATGAAATCTAGGGACACTTATCAAGCCTCTTTTTCTAAAGCTTATGAAATCCTCAAATTGGTTCAAGTACGCCAGTGCCAAATTAAAATATGCTTCCTCTTCAAATGAATTTTCCCTAAAGTAGTTCTTGCCTTCTAGTATGAGCCAATCCAGCAAACATTGTGTTGATCAGAACTCTATGAATTCTAAGCGACTTTATGTGGGATCTGATGGCTTCCTTAAGTGAATAATTTATTTGATACCTGAAAGTGTTGGGCATGGTATTAAATCTGAGGTGATGTGTGCTGCCTAATTACTATAAGTGACCCACCAGCCCATCAAAAACCTTTTTTTTCCCATCCTGTTCAGTGGAAACACTTTGGCTACACTGGCTTATGAATTTTTTTTCTTTTCAGGACTCTGAACTCTGAAAACATATGGCAACTAAGGAGTATTGGTGGTTGGCTGTATTGTGAAAAGCAACACATGCACATCATTTCCTATGGATTGCTATCGTGTTGTCCATCAAACTCATTGCATTCACTCTGAGGTGATGTGTGCTGCCTAATTACTATAAGTGACCCACCAGGCCATCACAAACTTTTTTTTTTGTCCATCCTATTCAGTGGAAACAGTTTGTCTCCACTGGCTTATGAGATATTTTTTTGGGGGAATTGGGCTTTCCCATCCCTCTAAAGACTCCACTGTAACAAAAAGTCCTTGTTAATTAAATCTAAAACAATCGGTCCAGAAATTTTCCAAACTGTAATTCCCAGTCCCTGAGCCTTTTTTATTTTGAAATAAGATACCGAAAATGCCCCTTCCCTCATGATCTTCCCATCCTTCCGAAGAAGAAAGAATTTCAGAGACTTTCCAAACTGTAATCTCCCAGCCGCGGCTGGCTGCCGGACCGCGGCCTGGCCCCCTCCCACGGCCGCCGCCGGCCCGGCTCGCCTCCTCCCGAGCCCCCTCCCGCGGCCGCGCCGCCGGGAATGCCTCCGCCCCTGCCCCTATGGTTGGGAAGGTGCCGAAGAAGAGGAAGAAGGGCGTCGTCCCGCGTCCCTGTGGCTGTCGCCGGCCACGACCGCCCTCCTCCAGCGTCCGCCGTGGCCCAGCCCCTTTCCGGCGCCGCCGGCCTCGCAGGAAGAGAAGAAAGAAGAAGAAGGGAAGAAGAGAAGAAAAAAAAGAAAAAAAAAAGAAAAAAAGTTTGAACTGGGGTCGACTCCTGCTCTGCTGGGGTCGACTCGTGAGAATCTTGGTCGACTCGCTCACTTCTACAACAATTTTCTAGAACACTTAACTGTGTGCACAGTCCTGTTAACTGTGTTCGCAGACAACTTAACTGTGTGCCGCCAGCTCGCGGAAGGAGAAAAAAGAAGAAAGAAGAAGAAGGGAAGAAGAGAAGAAAAAAAAGAAAAAAAAGAAGAAAAAAAGGAAAAAATAAAAATAAAGTTAAATAAGCTTGGAACAATTAAATAAGTTTGGAACACACTTAATCTAACATGACACACGGTTTAAATAAGCTTGGAACATATTTAAATCATCCCGGAACACACTTATTCTACCCAGAACACAGTTATTTCGACTGTGCACACAGTTAAGTGTTATTAGAAAATTATTGTAGACTTATGCTGAGCTGGGGTCGACCCCTAAAGAGCTGGGGTCGACCCCTGAAGAGCTGGGGTCGACCCCTAAAGAGCTGGAGTCGACCCCTGAAATCAGGCAAAAAAAACAGCTCTCTGGAAGCCTGAGAGAGTCGACTCCAGGTGAGCAGGGGTCGACCCCAGGTCTATGAACACAGTTAAGTTGTCTGTGAACACAGTTAACTGTCTAGGAACACAGTTAACTTGTCTAGGAACACAATTAAGTTGTCTGTGAACACAGTTAAGTTGTCTAGAACACAGTTGTTTAGGAACACAGTTAAGTTGTTTGGGAACACAGTTAACTTGTCTGGGAACACAGTTAAGTTGTCTAGGAACACAGTTAATTTGTTTAGGAACACAGTTAACTTGTCTAGGAACACAGTTAAATTGTTTGGGAATACAGTTAACTTGTCTAGGAACACAGTTAACTTGGTCTAGGAACACAGTTAAGTTGTCTGTGAACACAGTTAAGTTGTTTAGGAAACACAGTTATCTAAGAATACAGTTAAGTTGTTTGGGAACACAGTTAACTTGTCTAGGAACACAATTAATTTGTCTAGGAACACAGTTGTCTAGGAACACAGTTAAGTTGTTTGGGAACACAGTTAACTTTGTCTGGAACACAGTTAAGTTGTCTAGGAAACACAGTTAACTTGTCTGGGAACACAGTTAAGTTGTCTAGGAACACAATTAACTTGTCTCGGAACACAGTTATTTAGAGAAACACAGTTAAATTGTTTGGGAACACAGTTAACTTGTCTAGGAACACAGTTAAGTTGTCTGTGAACACAGTTAAGTTGTTTAGGAACACAAGTTATCTAAGAATACAGCTAAGTTGTTTGGGGAACACAGTTAACTTGTCTAGGAACACAATTAATTGTCTAGGAACACAGTTGTCTAGGAACACAGTTAAGTTGTTTGGGAACACATTTAACTTGTTCTGGGGACACAGTAAGTTTCTAGGAATACAGTTAACTTGTTGGGAACACAGTTAAGTTGTCTAGGAACACAGTTAACTTGTCTAGGAACACAGTTAAATTGTTTGGGAACACAGTTAACTTGTCTAGGAACACAGTTGTCTAGGAACACAGTTAAGTTGTTTGTGAACACAGTTTAAATTGTTTAGGAACACAGTTATCTAAGAATACAGTTAAGTTGTTTGGGAACACAGTTAACCTTGTCCTAGGAACACAATTAATTTGTCTAGGAACACAGTTGTCTAGGAAACACAGTTAAGTTGTTTGGGAACACAGTTAACTTGTCTGGAACACAGTTAAGTTTGTCTGGGAACCAGTTAATTGTCTAGGAACACATTAAGTTGTCTGTGAACACAGTTAGTTGTTTAGGAACACAGTTATCTAAGAATACAGTTAAGTTGTTTGGGAACATAGTTAACTTGTCTAGGAACACAATTAATTTGTCTAGGAACACAGTAATTTGTCTAGGAACACAGTTAAGTTGTTTGGGAAACAGTTAACTTGTCTGGAAACACAGTTAAGTTGTTTAGGAACACAGTTAATTGTCTGGAACACAGTTAAGTTGTCTAGGACACAGTTAACTTGTCTGGGAACACAGTTAAAGTTGTCTAGGAACACAGTTAATTGTCAGGAACACAGTTGTTTAGGAACACAGTTAAATTATTTAGAAACACAGTTAACTTGTCTAGGAACACAGTTGTCTAGGAACACAGTTAAGTTGTCTGTGAACAAGTTAAGTTGTTTAGGAACACTGTTATCTAAGAATACAGTTAAGTTGTTTGGAACAAGTTACTTGTCTAGGAACACAGTTAATTTGTCTAGGAACAGTTTCTAGGAACAAGTTAAGTTGTGGAACACAGTTAACTTATCTGGGAAACAGTTAAGTTGTCTAGGAACACAGTTAACTTGTCTGGGAACAGTTAGTTGTCTAGGAACACAGTTAACTTGTCTAGGAAACAGTTGTGTTTAGGAACAGTTAAATTGTTTGGGAACACAGTTAACTTGTCTAGGAACACAGTTGTCTAGGAACACAGTTAAGTTGTTTGTGAACACAGTTAAGTTGTTTTAGGAACACAGTTATCTAAGAATACAGTTAAGTTGTTTGGGAACACAGTTAACTTGTTAGGAACACAGTTAATTTGTCTAGGAACACAGTTGTCTAGGAACACATTTAAGTTGTTTGGGAACACAGTTTAACTTGTCTGGGAACCGTTAAGTTGTCTAGGAACACAGTTAAGTTGTCTGTGAAACAAGTTAAGTTGTTTAGGAACACAGTTATCTAAGAATACAGTTAAGTTGTTTGGGACACAGTTAACTTGTCTAGGAACACAGTTAATTTGTCTAGGAACACAGTTGTCTAGGAACAAGTTAAGTTGTTTGGGAACACAGTTAACTTGTCTGGGAACAGTTAAGTTGTCTAGAACACAGTTAACTTGTCTGGGAACACAGTTAAGTTGTCTCGGAACACAGTTAACTTGTCTAGGAAACACAGTTGTTTAGGAACACGTTAAATTGTTTGGGAACACAGTTAACTTGTCTAGGAAACAGTTGTCTAGGTACATAGTTAAGTTATCTAGGAACACAGTTAACTTGTGAACACAGTTAACTTGTCTAGGAAAGCCTGAGAGTCGACTCCGAGGTGAGCAGGGTCGACTCATGCTGTTAAGGGGTCGGACTCCAGATGAGCAGAGGTCGACTCCAAGTCTGTGAACACAGTTAGTTGTCTGAAACACAGTTAACTTGTCTAGGAACAGTTAACTTTATTTTTATTTTTATTTTATTTTATTTCTTCTTTTTTCTTTCATTTTTTTTTCTTTTTTTTTTTCTTCTCTTTCTTCCTTCTCCTTCTTTCTTCTTCCTTCTCCTCTGCGAGGCCGGCAGCTACGGAAAGGGGATCGGACGGTGGCGGCCGCAGGATGGGGCCACCGGGGGCAGGACTCCTCTTCTTTGGCACTCCCCGTGGGGCGGAGGTTTTCCGGCGGCGCGGAAGAGGGCAGCGGGTGCGGGAGGGGGCGGGCTGTGGCCGGCGGCAGGCGCGGGAGGGGTGGGCCGTAGCCGGCGGCTGCCTTTTTCTTCTCCTTCTTCGGTGGGAATGGGAGAGGCGGGGGCAATTTTTTGTCATAAAGCATGTTGAAATATATATTTGACCGGTTGTTAAACACCGGTCAACAGGGATTTAATGTTAAAGTTCGATCAATAAATGGACCGCTGAGCAAATTCCCTATTTTTTTTCAGGACTTGGAAGTCTGAACAATATGGCACTACATGCACTACATGCACATCATTTCCTATGGATTGCTATCGTGTTGTCCATCAAACTCATTGCATTCACTCGTGTAAGGTGGTATCTTTTTCTTTTGCAGGATTGGATGGGATGGCTACCAAGAGCAAGGCACGGAAGTTGACAGCTTACGATGGTTTGAAATTTTTAATTTTTCTAATGTTTTTGGTGAACAAACAGCAAAAAAAGAAAAAAGAAAAGAAAAGAAAAAACAAACTCAGCAGTCGAGAAAAAAACCGAAAAAGAAAGATCCGAGGAATTTGAACCCGACGTGAATCGAAACGCAACCTTCTGATCTGGAGTCAGACGCGCTACCATTGCGCCACGGATCCTTATTGGTTTAATGACTTAACACTAACTTATTTAAATCTATAAGTTTAACTCATGCTCCACTCCCCAGCCACGTGTAACTTGGGACTAGCGCGTATATTGGAAGATATCGGCGATTACCATCCGTTATTGAGAGATATCTGGACCATGGTTAAGGATGGGCTAGCCATTCAGATGAGTATGTCTACCGAAAGGCCATGGGCCGGTCGATTAGGTGGCTTCTTTTGTTGTGACGACTCGGAGGAACCTATGAGTGGGTGAGGCGGAGTTGCTAGTGCTCTGCACGATGTTTTGCATTTTAATTTTTTTGACTGCATTTGTACGCGTTTGGCATGATACTTCCGATTTTTTTTTTTCTCCTCTCTCCCGCGGCTGCAGCTGAATTTGCATGGCATTGAACAGACATTTAATTTTTCCTTGGAGCAATGCTACGGTGACTCAAGAATCTCGCTCAAAAGATCACTCTAGCTAAGTGATTCTAAAGCATTAATCTTTTCTTTAATACGACAAACCATGGAGATGGTTCTGCTTGCAACCATGATTACAAGCTGGCAGTAACCCGTCGTCCAAGGCATGGAAAACTAGCGTGGGAACTCTGGGGCATGGCTCTCTAGCTATAGTTTTCCATCCCAAAGTTTTAACTTAGAAGAGAGTACGTGTCCATGAACAGCTTCATGGAAATTCTTCAGCCGGGAAATGATGTATGGGATCTAATTACCTTCCTGAATGAGGATCCAGCATCCAATATATGCCATGTCCCAGCACTGCCGGCTCGAAGGCCCCCGGCCCAAGGAAGGCCCCCAACCCAGCCACTTTTTTTTTTTTATTCCTCCATAAAGCTCTGCAGACGGGAAGTGGGTTTGGGCGGCGACGTGAAAGGCTGCAGACGGGCTGACGGGGGTGGGCGGTGGCGTCTGTGGTCTGGCAGATGGGGTCTGGCAGAGGGTTTTCCTCCCCGGCTCCCCCCTTCTCTCCCCCTTCTCTGCCTTTTAATGCCGGAACCTTCTCCGGTTCTCGGCAGAATCAGCTTGCAGAGTGAGACTGTGAGAGCGGCGAGCGCAAAACCCTCTTTCCTCGCCGACGTCGCCGTCCTTGGCTCCGAGCTCCGGTCCACCGTGCGTCCGTGACTCCGTGCAGTTCGTGCTGCCTCCTCCTCGGCTCCGAGCTCGGCCTCAGCTCCGACCCTCCGGCCTCCCGTCCTCTCCTCGTCGACTCCGAGTCGCCGTCCTCAGCTCCTCCGACCTCCGGGCTCCGCGACGACCGAGGCGGCGAGGCCTTCCGAGTTCCGAGTCCCGACTCCGGAGTTCCGACTTCCGACTTCCTCCTCAGGCTCCTCGGCTCTTCGACTTCCGAGTCTCCGACCGACTCCCGAGTCCCGGCCCAGGGAAGCCCCCACCCACGGTCCTCCGCCGCTCGACCTCCTCCCGTGACCCCGTCCTCTACTCCTCTCCTCAGCTCCTCCGCCGCTCCGGCCTCCTCGGCTCCTCGGGTTCCCAGTTCCCGAGTCCCGACATCCTCCCACGTCCACCTCCCGACCTCCTCCCTGTTCCCACTTCCCAAATCCACTGGCCATTGATCGCGGCTCCAATAATCCGGACCCCGGTTCGAATCGGCGGTTCACCGTGAGTGTGATTGTGTGAGACAGGTGAGTTAGTAAGTAACTGTAGTTACTTAGTTTATTAACAAAAAAATTTATTATTTAAATAATAATAAAAAAAAGGCCTCTTCTAATGAGTTCGCCTAGGCCTCTAAATGTATTGGGCCGCCCCTGTGTCCAGGGAACTTCCACACAGCAGTGTAATCACCATCCAACTAAGAACAACTACAAATATCATGTACTGCCATGCTACAAATATACGTCTCATTTCCCTAGTAACCATCCAATGTCATAAAGCAGTCCTGACTAAGTTTTAGCCTGCTAACCTGTAGTCTGTAGAAAGCTCGATCCAGAACGACAAGAATTCCAGTTGCACCAAGAAGGCGCTGTGCATAGGATACATCAGGAGCTATGTTAGCTGCTTCAGCAGCGTCGGTTGCCTTCCGAGAAAGGCGAAGACATTGCTCCTTCTAATTAGCTTATGAATGCATATCCCAATATTGCTTGTATCCAATAATGGAACAATATGATTTCAAAATTGATGAGTGTCTTGGTTTGTCTTCATTTAATATTTTTGCCAATAAAAATTCTACTTCAGTTTGTAATAGAATGTATATCTTCTGAATGCTTTTGTTGGTCAAGTGCTGAGGCACATGGCGTTGCTGAAATAAGTGGAGACCAAATTTTTCATTTAGGTTGTATGGACATGAGTCACATAACATCTTTTTCAGAGTGGAGAAGGGCCAAGGAGGATAGCAAAAACTTGTTTAACCTTGTCACGCCCTTTCGTAGCTTTTTTCCCACCGGCAACTAATTTCGTCCAAGTGACTCCACTCCACGTACGTGAGCATAATGGTGCCCTTTATTGGTAATAGGCTCGTGGAAAAAAAAAAAAAAAAAAAAAAAAAAAAAAAAAAAAAAAGAGAGGGAAGAAAAGTGTAGTTAATAGAAAAGTAATAAGATGCTTCTTGTTTGGTTGGAGTTTTTAAAGGAAAGAGACGGAAAAATTGTATTCCTATGTGAATATGATTCTCATATTTTATAGGAAAGTCTTTTTCATGAAAAACATGGAAAAGTTATTTTTTCATGAGCCGAAAATCACTCCATTTTTATTTTTTTTCAAAAAATCCTTCAGCATTAAAAAGCATTAAAGACCTAATTTTTAGTAAAGGTATAATAGGAATTACATATAACTTTCACAAAAAAGTGGATGATCAACCAAATATAATATGTCACTTTTTCATGGTCAACTAAACATGCCAAAGTATTTTTCCAAACATTCTCTTTTTAGGAATCTGCTTCTCATGAATCATATTTCTAAAAGAAAAATGCTTTCCGCGAATCAAACGAGCCCTAAAATTGGCGTCGAAGTGTTCTCATAACTTCAGGCATATAACCTCAAAAGGTGACACTATGGCAGTCGATGGGAGCTAAGACAAAGACTTTATAGTTAGAAGAGAAGAACAAACCACTAGATATATAAGGTTTTTCATACGATCGAGATCACTCTATTTTATCTTGATCTTTTTGGGAACAAATGTGCAACAATAATAAGAAATTCTTAAAAATAAGATTATGAGAGCCTGCACAAGCCGGACCGGACAACGAGTTCAGGAAATGGGACCCGGTCGGATTGGCTCGGACCGGGTTTTTGTTGCTCAATAATTGGTTTACATTATTTCTTGGGAAGGAGCCGGGCTCGGAGCTCGGCCGCGTCGATGTCGGCGAACCGGTTCTCAGGGATCCAGTTCCCCGTCTTGGGATCCCTCATCCAAAAGGCCTCCTTCTCCTTCGCAGCTCTGCAGGCGCCGACTTCTCCGTCCGCTGCCGCCGGCAGGACTCGTGGGGTCTCAGCCGCCGCCGAAGCCACAGCATAACACCGCCGGCTGCCAAGGCAAGAAAGAAGAAAAGTTAGAGACGAGGAGAGCATGCAAAGACTCGGAGTCGAACGGTTGGTGTGTGGTCACCGGGACGTGGAAATTATAAGAGCTAACCACGGACGGAGGATGGTGATAGTAAGAACCCGAAACCGAAACATTGAGATAGAGAAAGAGAGAGAGAGAGAGAGAGAGGTGGGTGGTGAGGGTTTAGGTTAGATTTAAGGAGGAGGATGGGTAGTGGCTTTATAGCGTAGTAGAGATAGATTTTTGTTGCATTCCATGTCATCAGGTCGTGAGGTTAAGATGGTGAGGATGGAAAGTACGTAGTGGGGGTCGCCTGACCTAATTCAAATTTCCATACTTATTTTCACAACAGGCCTTGCTTACAAGAAATGCTATGTGGTGTGAGTTGGGGGAGTTGCTGCCAAACCACAGTAGTCGTGCATGCTGTCAATTACAACCGCTCGTTTTTGTTGTAGTACATCAGAATACGCACTTGATGAATGAAGCTTATAAAAACTGAAAGACTGTGATTGATGGCGTGTAGGGTCGCATGATGCAAATAGTATAAAATTGATTTTCCTAGGCAGATAAGTATTATTTTGCTAAGTTGATCGACATTAATGTTAGACCTAACGAACTCTGGTAGGATTCTAAAATATTTTCAGTTGCATGTAGAGGTGGAGGGACATGTAGTTAGTTCATCCAACCCCTTTAGAGGCAAAAGTTTCGAGGTTGAGAGGGCTAAAATATATTTATGTTACCTAAGAGTTAGGTTGTTTACCTAAAATATGGGTTTAAAAGGAATCTGCGTCACCCAGCACTCTTTGCCAAAGTTTAGGTCGTTTTTCTGCCTTTCTTCGAATATCTTATATCTTGTGCGGTATCTCCTCTTATGTTCCTTGCACGTATATCCATTTAATCCAATTGCATCCATGACAACGCTTGACAAGTGGAATCCATTACTTCTGGAATATAATTTTCTGGAAGTGGCTGCAGGTAGTTCAAGATCCAAGATCGTCACCCCATAATTCTCTGGTATGATGAATGAATTATTGGATCTTGACTAACCAACATTTTTGTGCTCTTTTAACCTTGAGGATTGATGCCTTTAATGGAAAACCATTATAGTTTGTATCATATTTGATGCAGGACGGAAGTACGGATTGAAATACAGAGAGAAAGAGGAGAGGAAGAGGGAAGAAGAAGGGAAAGAGGAGAAGAGAAGGAGGAAGAAGAAGACCAATTTTCATTCATTAATTCATTAAACCCTAAACATCAGGATGGACCCATATATATAGGGTCACAAAATAACAAATAACCCCTACAAATAAAATAATTCCAAAAAGCTCCTAAATGACAATATGCAAATAAACCCAAATGACAATATGCAATAAACCAATTAACATAAAATAAATCAATCTAAAATAAAATCAGGCTGGCTGAATCGGCTGGAACCCGCTGAGCTGGCTGGATCCTGTGGCGACCGGCTGACCTGGCACTGGTGTCCGCACCAACTCTCCTCGGGTGGAAAGAAGTCGACCTCGACGAAAGCGGCTCGGTAAAGCCCGGTAGTACTCCAACAAGTCCGGGTCAATCGGCGTATCTCCTCGCGCTGGATCCAAGTGTAACCGGACCTTGGTCGTCCTCGCCAACGAACCAGGAAATGTTGGATGCCTCCATCACTGGTAAAAACTATTTGCTCGGCTAAAATAGAATCAATATACTCTTTTTTGTGCTCGATGGGGGGTAAAAGGAAACGAAGATGGCATGGAATCAATAATAGGATAAACATCAGGCGCAGGAGAGTGTGCAGCAAAGAGTCATCAGGGATTGCAACCAAATCTTTAATATTAATAGTACGGCTATGACCGAAATCAAATGGAAAGTCAATGGCATAGGCGTCAGTGCCATCCTTGTGCAACACCCTGAATGGTCCAATACTAAAAGACTGCAATTCCTTAAGATGGATCATTACGTAACCCCAAGTTTGAAATTCTTTAGCACGGAAATCAGCTTGCATCTTATACTGAGCAGTACATGCATGAATGCCCTTATGGATTTCCTGATACAACTTATGAATGTGTTGTGTAAATGCATATGCAGGCTCAGAAATCCTAATATCAATTTCGATGGGTTGTGCGAGGGCATATCCAACTACACTCATGGTAGACTGGTCAGACTCGTTATCTGACTGTGCAAGCGAGCTAGGTGGAGTGTGGGTGCATCCTAGGGTTTCAGGTTTGTCATCACACTCTTCCTCAATGTCCTGAATGTCATCGAGGTTTGGTTCATAGATTTGCTCCTCTAAGTCATCTATGTCACCTCCCTACTCTTGCTGAGCAATAACGAAAAATTTGTTCGCACATTGGGAGGTAACGTGACCAAAACCTTGGCATTTGTAAACCGAATTTTGGAATGTGGTTTGGGAGGCTCACCAAGCATTCCCTTGCCATTAGTGTCTCGGCCTGTGACATGGGCAATAGGAGGGGGCCTATGAGTAGTGGACCCTACAGAAGGTTTGGACCCTAAGGAATTAAGGCCGGTGGGAGTGCTCCGTGTGTCAGGGCGCCTTACAAATGTGGACTTAGTGTTCCATCGGTTTAGGAGATCGTCTTGGTAGTTAAGGGGCAGGTATTTTTTTAAGTCTCTCTTTCATCTCTATCCAATCAGTTATTTCATGTTGATGTCTCCTAGCTAATAGTTGTTCAGTGTTTTGCCAAAACAGCTTAGCTCGACCAAGGAGTTTCATTCTAGCGAATCGAACTTTTTTGTTCTCAGACAGATTGTACCACTCAAAGAAGTGGTCTATTTCGTGTAACCAATCGGAGAAGACTTTCGGGTCAAGACGACCGTCAAAAGTGGGGGCTTCCACCCTAATGCCTCTCATTACGTCTTCATCAGGGTCACGAAGAGCTCTGGGTTCTACGTTAGTCGGTAACCTCTATTCATATTAGGAAAGGGACCTGGTCCTCTAGGGCGAGGATAGGCATAATGGTGACCTGGAACATGCCTATTATCAAAGTTGTTTGCTTGGACTTGGGCATTGGTATTTTGGACTTGAGCATTAGTTTTTTGGACTTGGGCATTAGTGTTTTGGACTTGAGCATTAGTGTCTTGGATAGCTTTTAATAGGGCTTCGATTTTGGAATCCATGCCTAATTGGGACTCAGGATGAGATGCGTCACGACCACTACGTAGATGCATAAATGAATGTCAAAATGTATGATCCGACCAACTATAAATGTTCCTAAGTAGACCTAATGCATGAAATGAATTCAAAATTGCAAAGTAGATACTCAATATATGGAAGCTAACTCAGCAATTGAAATTGGCTTTGAATTACGTAACAAATTCAGATAAGTAGTTGCAGTCAAATAGTACTAGTTTTCAGTGTGTTGCAGGATTGCACAGAGCCTCAAAGAACTTCCAAAGATTAGGTGCCCTACAATTAATAACAAAGACAGGCCACTACTAGGGTTTTGGGGTGTTTGGAGTGGATGTTGAATTTAGGAAGCAATATCAATAGAGCACATAAGAGTTAATTAATTTTAAATTTAGACAAACAAAAAAATTTGCAGTAAGGAAGAAACCTGACCTGGGTTGGGGCGACGATCAGATGCAAATAGCGCAAATCGGGTCTGAGCACAGCAACTCGGTGGGTCTGATCTCTGCAACTTATGGGCCTGATCAATTCTGGTTGGTGGGCTTGCGCAAGAAAGGGCCAGAGCTGATTGAGGCCTGTGCTTGCCGAAGATGTTCCAGCTGAGATGATGCTGGGAAGAAGGTCACGGCGTTGCAGGGTCCGGTGTGGTGGTCGGAGCAACTGTTGGCAGGGAGGAGCGACAGTGGCAGTCTGCGGTGATGGCTGTCAGAGCTGACAGTGGCGGTGCAGTAGTCGACGGCGGCGACGGCAGCGCGGCGGCGCGGCGGTGGGAGCAACCCGGCGGCGCGGCGGTGCGGCAGTAACTAGCAGCGGCAAGCGGTGGTACGGAGGAGGCGTGAGCGGCGCGCGCGCGGTGGAGCGAGCAGCGAATGGCAGCGGCGGTGGGACAAGGGCGGTGGCGCAGAGAGCAGTGGAAGGCCGCGGGAATGTCGGTGGTGGGACGATGTGGGAGCTGGTGTGGGGCGGCGGGAGGCGGTGATCGGAGATGAAGAAGAAGATCGGGAGAATAAAGAAGAGGGGAAAAGAGAAATAAAACCGCGGCACGTGCGTGACTTACGCGTCACGTGCAGCGTTTTTTTTTTTTTTATTTATAACCCAAGTGGATTCGGGTTATCGGGTTAACAGACCCAACCCGTTAAGATAGTCCGATCCGCAATATTGAAATTTGAATTTTGAATTTTTTTTTTTTTTTGAATTGGTTCGGGCTAATGGGTTATGGGTTAACGGGTCGAAATCTTACCCGTACTGTGGATCGTCTTCCACCTTCGACCGTTCGTCCGCTTCCGCCGGATCTCGCCTGATTTTGCGGCGGTGGGTGCGGGAAGACGTTGCGCCGGTGGAGCGGGGTGCTGGTGCGGCAGTGAACGGGCGGCGACGTCCTTCACTTGGTCCGGCCACGGTCGGTCGGCAGCAAGCTGCTGCCGAAACCCCCGGGGAAGCACGGCGGCAACCGAAGGCGAATCGGCGGCGTGGCGAAACGGATGCGGTGGGTGATGCTTGCACAGTGACAATCGGAGGAGAAATTGACGAGGAGGCCGGCTTATTTGCCTCCCGGGCTGCCTTGGGGTTTTCCGGCGACAGTGCCTTTCTTCACTGCGTGAGATCCGAGAGAAGGAGGGAAAGAAAGGGCGAGAGCGTCGGAGGCAGCGGCGGTGGGAAGAGAGGGCGGCGGCGGCGTCTTGCGAAGGCGATCTGTGGATTGACGCCGGAAGACAGTCGACCGACGGAGGGTTTTGCTTTTCTTTCTTCTCGGTGGGTGAGGTGATGAACAGGGAAGAAAATAATGAAGAAAGGGAGCGACCCTTCTTCTTCGGAGTACGTGCCGTGCGACGACCTTCCGTGCGTTCCGGCGTTTGCGGTGCAAATGATCTAGCAAAATACAGATGAGGAAAAGGCCGAAAAGGAATCGGCGGGGGTCCGTCCATAAACTGGATCCTTCGACTTCAGCAACAGAGGCAAAGTCAGCCCTGCTCTGACACCAAAGCTGATGCAGGACGGAAGTACGGATTGAAATACAGAGAGAAAGAGGAG
>NW_024069207.1:0-61008 GCF_009389715.1 Phoenix dactylifera
AAACAATTATGCTAAAACTTTCATGCATGATTACTATCAGATCTGAAACTTAAGAACTCTATTCCGATTAATCTCCGAATATCCATTGAATGGATTCTGGAGATATCTCCGTGAGGAGCCCCAAAAGAGGGTAAAACCTCGGGGAATCAGACCTAGATCTTGACACCATAATAAAAGATTAATGTAGGATTAATACCTTTTATGATGGATGAAACTTGTGGATCTGATCCTCGACTTCACAGCCACGCACACGAATGGCCTCTACGAGAAGTCCACGCGAAGTTCCTGAAGAGATCCAATCCTGCGGAAGTGCTAGCTTGCGCAGAATTTCTTGAGGCTGAAATTTGATCTTCCAAACACTATCAACTTTTGATCCGCCTTCTTGGAAGAACTTGGAGGAAAGGTTTAAAGGGATTGAAGAGGACTTAGATCTGATCTAAAGACTCTTATCAGGGACCCCTAACACTAATGGCGCGATGGACTTAGAGGAGGAAGAAGTCAGCTAGATTGAATGCAGAATTTTTCCATGCATGAACTAGGGTTCCTCTCTTTTCTTTTCCCTTTTTTCTTCTTCTTTTTCTCTCTTTTTTCCTTGAATTCGACCACCAGATGATGGAGGTCCTTTTAATGTTGCTCTCCTACCTAACTTCATGCCAACCATCCCATATTTGTGGAGGATTTTGTGGGGGTTTTGAATTTTGAATTCAAAATTCAAGTTCATGTGCCATTACATGATGAAGCTTGATCTAATCTAAACCATTCATCATGTTGCCACTTCCCTCTTTCAATTTCGAAATTCCATGCCCCCAATCAGATTAGAGGGTCACGTGGTGATTTTGTGGTGATTAAATTCGAAATTCAACCTTAATTAGAAGTGAGATAAAGATAAGGATGACATATGTCATGAAGAGAGAGAATTTGATCTTATCCAATTCTTTTCATGAATTTATCTCTCCATTTCGACCCATCTAATGATGAAAGAGGTCCCTGATGTTGCCAAGTGTCCCATGGCACCATTAAATAAATTAAATTAATTTTTAATCATATTAAAAATCAATTTATGGCGCCATGCATGGATATGTGACAAGTGGATTTCAAGATCCGAATAGTTTCAGATCAAACCCATTTAATTTAATTAAATCCTAACAATTAGAATGATTCAATTACCATGGGTTGAACCTAATCCAATTAGGTCAATCCCTAATTAAGCACAAATTTAATCTAATTTAATTTGGTCAACCTAAGTCCTCTTGATTCAGACCTAATCCAATCAGGTCAAAAACCCTGATTGAGCCCAGAATTGAATCTAATTCAATTTGGCTCATCCTTAGTCTAATTACTCAATCCAATTGAGTTCATTAGCAATCTAATTACTAATTAATCCTCCGATAATTACTTTAATTATTTTATAAGATAATTTGCCAATCGAATTGACCAAATTACCCCTGAATGATTCTTAATCATTCATCAGCCTTCTTGATCAATCAGGAATCTTCTATGCGTGTGACCTCATAGGTTCGAACCTAAGCCGGTAGTATAGGAACGACTTCCTACACTAATCGATGTGACCATCTAGCAATGGTACCCGACGTCCGAATAGGCCGAATATATGCGAAGCAAATATTCTGGAACCCTGAACTATGGTTACTGTATAATTCAATCCCTTTGACTCTTAATGCCAGGATGACTTAGAGCTCACTGTCAACCCTATAATTAGTACATCCATTATGTGATTAACTTTAGATATCCGTGACTCCTCACTGAGATTACCCTGGCCAAAGTTTTGCTAAATTAGTCACAAGACATTATCTCCTGTTTGCAGGAGGGGTCAATTCCATCTTGACTCACAACTGACTACGCAAGTACTTGACTGCACCCAGTGACCTTCCGTCACTGAATTAGAAATTCAGGTAGTCCGGTACCAAAGTACAGTGAGTTGCTTGCTAGTCACAGGTTGCGGTCTCAGGTCAGAGGGCCAAACTTATACCCATATCCACTCGGAACATCTCTCGACAGTAGAGCGTTCCGGAATTGGTCACGTTCAGTGAAATGTACTCCTACACTTCACCTGTATGGCATACCAGTGTCTCCACACTCCTTGGTTAAGAGGACAACCAACGTATATGTCACACAACGACCTAATCTCGATAATGTTGTCGTCCTAGTAACAACATATCATTTGGTCGCGAACAAGTTTAAGGACTCAAAGATAAATCCTCCTTTATCATAACATAAGTCCTAAGGACTTCATCATATAAGAGTTCATTTGAAGATGAAATGATGAATAATGCCAAATAATACTTTATTAATTTGTCAATTTATTTACAATATTCAATCATCAATATGCTGACGATTGACATTTAGGATACAATTCCTAACAACTCCCACTTAGCCTAAAGCCAATCGGCACAGTATCTAATACCCATCTTCGACTTGTGTTCGTTGAACTCTTTGATGCCGAGGACTTTGGTAAATGGGTCAGCCAGATTTTCTTTTGTGTCAATCTTCTGAAGATCAATATCACCTCGTTCTATAATCTCTCGAACCAGGTGATAACGTCGCAGAATATGCTTGGTCCGCTGATGTGCTTTAGGTTCCTTTGCCTGAGCTATGGCTCCAGTGTTATCACAAAATATAGGAACTGGACCATCAATGGAAGGTGCCACTCCCAGCTCGGTGATGAACTTGCGCAACCATACGGCTTCCTTGGCTGCATCAGATGCTGCAATGTATTCTGCTTCACATGTAGAATCTGCCACTGTATGCTGCTTGGAACTCTTCCAGCAGATGGCCCCACCCTTAAGAGTGAAGATATATCCCGACACGCTCTTGCTATCATCTTGATCTGACTGAAAACTTGAATCGGTATATCCCTCAAGTTTTAAGTCAGAATCACCGTAGACAAGCCACTGATCTTTAGTATTTCTCAAATACTTAAGGATGGTTTTGACAACCTTCCAGTGGTTGCTACCTGGATCAGACTGGTATCTACTCACTACTCCTAGTGAGTATGCCACGTCTGGTCTAGTACATGTCATGGCATACATTATAGATCCCACTGCCGAAGCATATGGAATTCTATCCATAGTCTCTCTTTCTTGAGAGGTTGTCGGACAATCCCTTTTAGAGAGGTTAATTCCATGGCCCATTGGAAGATAGCCTTTCTTGGAATTAATCATACTGAACCTTTTCAGTATAGTATCAATGTATGTGGATTGGGATAATCCAAGCAATCTTCTAGATCTATCTCTATAGATCTTCATCCCTAGGATGTAAGATGCTTCTCCCAAATCCTTCATGGCAAATTGAGATGATAGCCAAACCTTTATTCCTTGTAATGCAGGAATGTCATTCCCGATTAAAAGAATGTCATCCACATACAAAACAAGAAATATAATAACTGAACCATTTGCCCATTTATAAATGCAAGGTTCCTCTTCATTCTTAATGAAGCCATATGATTTGATCACCTTATCAAATCGTATGTTCCAACTCCGTGAAGCTTGCTTTAATCCATAAATGGATTTTTGAAGCTTGCACACCTTAGACTCATCTGCAGATATAAAACCTTCAGGTTGCATCATATACACCTCTTCTTCTAAATCTCCATTTAGAAAAGCGGTTTTAACATCCATCTGCCAGATTTCATAATCTAAGTGTGCTGCTATCGCAAGCATAATCCGAATGGATTTGAGCATTGCCACAGGAGAAAACGTCTCGTCATAGTCAATACCATAACGTTGACGATATCCCTTGGCAACCAGACGGGCTTTATAGGTCTCTACTTTTCCGTCTGCGCCCCGTTTTCTTTTGAAAATCCACTTACACCCTATGGGTTTAATCCCTTCGGGTGGGTCAACTAATGTCCATACATCATTGACCTTCATGGATTCCATTTCGGATTGCATGGCTCCAAGCCATGCATCAGAGTCATGCCTCTGCATAGCATCCATATAGGTGATCGGATCCTCATTGTTTTCATCAAGTTCGACAGAATCCCCGTCCTGAACCAAGAAACCGTAGTATCTGTCCGGCTGACGTGGTACTCTACCTGATCGCCTTAATGGTGCATCTAAGATGGGTTCTGTATCTGATCTAATCAAATCTGACTCAACTAGTTCAGTAGATGGTGTCGGATCTTCTACATGTTGAACTTCCCTAAGCTCAACATTAGAGCTTTTAGTTCCTTCACTAAGGAATTCTTTCTCTAAGAAAACAGCTCTATTGCTTACGAATAACTTTTGTTCTTCAGCAAAGTAGAAGTAATATCCTTTAGTTTCTTTAGGATAACTAACAAAGAAACATTTGTCAGACTTGGGTTCAAGTTTGTCTGTCTTCAAACGTTTGACATATGCTGGACACCCCCAAACCCTAAGGTGAGACAGCATTGGCTTACGTCCAGTCCACATCTCATGTGGTGTTTTATTTACAGACTTACTTGGAACCTTATTTAGAATGTAGCAGGCTGACTCAAGTGCATATCCCCGAAAGGATATGGGCAGACTTGCAAACCCCATCATGGATCGAACCATGTCTAACAGAGTTCGATTTCTTCTTTCTGATACACCGTTATACTGTGGTGTACCAGGAGGAGTCCATTGGGAGAGAATCCCATTCTCTCCTAAATATGTCAAAAACTCATTGGAAAGGTATTCGCCTCCTCGATCTGATCGAAGAGTTTTAATACTCTTTCCAGTTTGTTTTTCTACTTCATTACGATACAATTTGAACATTTCAAATGCTTCAGATTTATGTCTCATTAAATAGACATAACCATACCTAGAAAGGTCGTCTGTAAACGTAATGAAATATGAATACCCACCTCTAGCATCTGTGCTTATTGGCCCACATACATCAGAATGTACAAGGGTCAATAAATCACTGGCTCGTTCACCTTTTCCGGTAAAAGGTGATTTGGTCATCTTACCAAGAAGACATGACTCATAGGTTGTCAATGATTCACAATCATTAACATTGAGGATTCCCTCTTTACTTAACCTGTTCATCCTGTTCTTGTTAATATGACCTAGCCTATGATGCCAAAGGTAGACATCCGTGACATTATCTATTCTAGGATGCTTACTTGACGTGTACATTACATTAACAGGTTGTGATAACAAGTAGATGCCATTGCTCAATTGTCCATTCATTACAGTAACACCATTCATAATGATATCACAAGAATATTTCTTTATTGAAATTTCATAACCGTTCATGGCCAAAAGGCCTACGGAAATTACATTCAATAAGGATGCAGGACAATAGTGACAATCACTCAAGACAACTACATGAGAATTGAAAACAAGTTTGAGATTTCCTAAAGCTAGAACTGGAACAGATCTTCCATCTCCAACATTCAGGAATCTCTCGCTGTTTTCAAATCTCTCATTGACCTAAAGTCCTTGCAATGAATTGCATATATTAAACGGACTTCCAGTATCTAATACCCAGGTTGAATTATCACATATAGAGAAATTACAAGGTGTTATCATATAAATACCTTGATCAGCAACTGATTGCCCTTTTCTCTTGCTAAGCCTGTTCGGGTCAAGTGAGGTAAGGTACTGAGGACAATTCCTCTTCCAATGCCCCTGCTTCTTACAATAGAAGCATTCTGCCTGACTTTGGTCATCCTTAATCCTTTTGGTCTGACTATGCTGAGTTTTCAGCTTTCTATACCAATTATTGAAGTTGGGACTAGTCAACTTGTCATTATCCAATAATAAGCGAAGTGACAAACTTGTGGCCATTTCTACATAAAAGAAAATTTGGCTATTAGTATATGAATTGACTAAACACAGTAGACTTGGACTTTAGTCTAAAGATACTCCCACTATTTTATACAAATTGGTAGCCTCTACCTCCAATTCAAAAAATTACTCCTAATTCTTTAGTGGGCACTAGAACCCAATAGATCGCATATAGGCCCGAGTGTGGCTCGGCTAACCCATATGCACCTATTGGTAGGTTCTAAACCAGTTGCTTCACCAAGCAACTTCTAGTGATAATTTTGCCCTAGGTTCTTCGGCAGGCGTGTGGCGCCTCCACCGAATACCCTAGTCAGGTCCAACCATTAAATGATAGGGTTAAGTCTAATCAACTATTAGACGACCAAGCCCGAGTGTGGCTCGGCTCACCTGACCGCCTATTGAAGGTACACTTAACTCATCATATATTGAATGACAATTCCAATGCTTGATAAGTACCAGGCGTGTCGCGCCTCCAATAATTATCAAAACATTGGACCCATTATCACCCAACTTAATGTGAGGCTATGACCTAGTTATCCCCATAACCATTTCATTTTAAGGACCTAATAATTTTAGAGGATTTCATAATTAGGATAGATGAGAAGATCCGGTTAGTCTAATTTCTCCCACTGACTTCACCAAATCAGATTAGACTCAAACCGGTTAAGGAGACACCTAAATCAGTCAAACTGATTTTCCTTATAGGCATGGGCTAACTCGAATCATTAAGTGATCCAATCAAAATGTGATTGACCATGTCGGCCAGGTAAGTGAGATCGGTGAAAGGGATATGCCATTAACTCGGCAAAGACGAATCAGTGCGAGTAGCTCCCAATTAAAAACCACCGATCAAAACTGCCAAACTTACCTTAGACACCGACTGGTTAATCAATTTCGATTTGATTACTCAAATGACTCGGGCTACTCAAATGAGCCTCGAAGTATCGAATCCACTTAGAACAAATTACTTTGTGCTCTTTAAGAATTTTCTTTTTATTGATTCCCTTTACATTTCAATTCAATATATTTTCTCCCCCTTTTTGTCATCATAGCAAAAAGGCAGAAAGCACAGAAAAGTACAAGAACTCAAGAATGCACAATTTTGAATGGAAATTTCTACTCATTGTATTAAATTCAAATTTGAGTACAAGTGTGATTACATATCAAAAGAGTCCTCAAGGGACTGTACATCATAAAACAGATAAAAATATGCTAATTTTTCTTTGTAGTGGAGGATGTGGCTCCCGTTTTCAGTCTACTCATTTGCATGACTAAGTTTATCCTCTCAGAGACGTTCCCTAGCTGCTCGATGATCTCCGAGATGGCACTAGACTGTATCGCGGTGAGCTGGGTCACACTTTCTTGGAGGGTGTCAAGCTTGGAGATCAAGGCCTTTTCTAGTCTCTCTGCTCCCTGAGTCTGGCTACCTAGCTCAATTCTGATGCTGTCTCGCATCCTCTTTGTGTCATCCTTTACATCGCTAATGTTCCAGAATTGAGCTTGAACTAGGCTCCTTATGTTGTAGATTTTCTCCTTTAGGTGTGCAATCATCTCGGTCACGGCTGCCAAGGAGGAAACTATCTCGGTGGAGGGAGCAGTCTGAGAACCTCGTAGCTCTCTCAGAAGATCATCCCTCAGCTCCCTCACTATCTCCTGCCTCAACTCTCGGAGCTGCTCAGAAGATATCCTAACCTCCAGGGGCTGCGCTGAGCAGGTGGGGCAGTGGAGGTGGAGGGCTCAGTATGAGTAGGACCAGAGGTAGAGGGATAGGTGGGAAGATCTGTATAGTGCTCCTGGTCATGGTCAGTGTGGAGTGATTGATTATAACCCTATTTGATTTTGATGAGCTCAAAGCATTTGAGTATATCTTATGTTTACTAATGAATTCAATCTAGTGTTTCAGTGAAAATCTTGTAAATTTATGGTTAAGTGTCTCTAGATTTGGTTAAAGACATTTTGGATAAATTAAGAAGTCAATTTGAACCAAAGTCTGAGACTCGAGTCGACTCTGGGATTTTACGAGTCGACTCCAAGCGTATCAGAAGCACTGGCACAGGCTCGAGTCGACTCCGGAACATTATGAGTCGACTCCGACTGAGAACAGACAGACGAACAGAAAGACCCAACTCAAAACCTATCAGCGAGTCGACTCCTGAAGAGCGCGAGTCGACTCCGATGCTTGCCGAGTCGACTCCAGAGTAGTATGAGTCAACTCCAGGGAGTTATAGACAGAAAGACAGAGAAGTCATTTTGGACCCTGAGAGCCGAGCCGACTCCTGAGGAACGCGAGTCGACTCCGATGGTTGGCAGGTCGACTCCAAAGGAAGCGAGAGTCGACTCTCAGTGTAATACAAGGCAAAAGTCAGAGAGCAACTTTCGAACACTGAGAGCCGAGTCGACTCCCGCAAAGCCCGAGTCGACTCCGAGACAGCGCGACCCTAAAAAGATAGAAGACAGTATTTTTGTCTCTGAGACGCGAGTCGACTCCAAGACAGTTCGAGTCGACTCCAAGGCAGCGCTACCCCAAAAAGACAGAAGACTGTTTTTCGGATACTGAGAGCCGAGTCGACTCCGAAACAGTCCGAGTCGACTCCAAGACTGCACAAGCCAAAAGACAGAAGATCGGAAGTTCGGGCTCTGAGCGCCGAGTCGACTCCCAGAATTTCCGAGTCGACTTGAGTGAGCGAAGTTGAAGAATACCTCTATGGATTCCTTGGAATGAGTCGACTCCAAAAGTGCCAGGTCAGCTTCAGATTTTGGGGAGTCGACTCCGGGTTAAGTCGAGTCGACTCCCAGTCGAGAAGACCACTTTAATTCAAATCCGGAACAGTTGCCGAGCTGAGTCCAGAAAAGCATGAGTCGACTCCTGCTACAGCCGAGTCGACTCCAGATCGCGCGAGTCGACTCCAATCCCAACGGACACATTGTCAGGATGTGCAGAATGTGCAGAACGGCTAGTAGATTGTGTCTAACGGCTAGTTTCCGTGGGGAATGGCTTAAATAGCCACAGAAAACTGTAGCAAGGTAGAGAAGTGATATTCCTTTCAAAGAAAACACGAAATCTTCATCTGCCAAAGGATTTCAATGGAAAAGAAGGAAGAGGGCCATTAACTCCATTCAACCAACTCTTCCCAGCATTAAAGAAGTCTCCTTTAGCCTTCAAGTCTTCAAGACATTCAAGAGAAGACCCAGAGTTCGAGAAGCCCTCCTCTACATCGTCATAAACTAGTTTGAGGGCTCTTAACTTCTCTATTGTTTATATTGCTGAATATCTGCTTTCTTAGAAGCTGTATTTTTCTCTTTGTTCCTTCTATCCATTCGTCATTTACTTGATTCAATCAGGGGATTGAATCAAGGGTGTAAAGGTTTGTTGGTGAGCCTAGGTTGAAACCAACGTGTAAGGGTTCGATTGTGATCCCGGAAAAACAATCGGGTGGTTCTAGTCGGTGAGCCAGGAAAAACCGACCGAGTTCGTTGTGACCTCGTAAAACAACAAGTTGGGTTGTGAGCTTGTAAAACAACCGGCTGTAATCCGAGGGGTTATAGTGAATTCCCAAGTGAGGCTTGGGGAGTGGACGTAGGAGCAAGGGGTTAGCTCCGAACCACTATAAAATCATTGTGTTTGTGATTGTCTTTGTGTCTCTCACTTTCATTTCATTCACTGCACATAGCATCTAATTAATTAACTTGCAAAAAGTATTAATTAGTATTTCACAAACCATTTAATTGCAATAATTATTTTAAAACCCAATTCACCCCCCCTCTTGGGTTGTCTATCTGGGCAACAAGTGGTATCAGAGCCGGAACTCTTTTACCCAAAGAGTAAAAGATCAAAATGACAACCCCATTTGGATCTTCCCACATTGAGGGCCAGTCCACCCAAAGACCCCCATTCTTTAATGGATCCGACTACTCATATTGGAAGGCTAGGATGAGCATATTTATCCAAGCCCAAGACTATGAGATGTGGACCATTATACTAAATGGACCACACATCCCATCCATTTATGTAGAGGGTGTCACTGTACCCAAACTTGAAAAGGATTGGGATGACAATGATATTAGGAAGGCACAACTCAATGCCAAAGCAATGAATGTGCTTTACTGTGCATTAGATAGAAATGAATTCAATAGCGTCTCTACTTGCAATTCTGCAAAAAAGATCTGTGATAGACTTGAAGTGACCCACGAGGGCACAAATCAAGTAAAAGAATCCAAAATAAATATATTAGTACATAAGTATGAATTATTTAAAATGGACTCTAATGAAACAATCACTTGCATGTTCACTAGATTTACTGATATTGTCAATGGCCTAAAAAGCCTTGGCAAAAATTATACTAACAGTGAGCTTGTCAGGAAGATTCTTCGGTGTTTACCAAGGTCATGGAAAGCCAAGGTGACGGCAATCCAAGAGGCTAAGGATTTAAACAAGCTGCCACTCGAGGAGCTACTTGGATCTCTCATGACGCATGAGCTAACCATGAAACAACACAATGAAGAAGAGTCCTCTCACAAAAAAAAGGTAATAGCATTAAAATCTGTGTCTACTAACAAAGATTTGTCTTGCAGCAGTAGCAGTGAAGAGGAAGATAATGAGGGAGATGATGATGAGGCTCTCCTTGTAAGAAAATTCCGCAGATTCATCAACCGAAAGAAGTCCTCTCATCAAAGGAGAGGCCCCTCAAATTTCTACCACAAGGATAAAGGTAAGGAAAGAGAAAATGAGGGGATTATATGTTATGAGTGTAAGAAGCCGGGGCACTTCAGAGCTGAGTGTCCTTTGCTGAAGAAAGGGAGCAAGTACAAGAAAAAGAAAGTCCTTGTCTCCACCCTATCGGACTCCGATACATCATCATCATCATCGGATGAGGAACAAGAAGAAAAAGCCAATCTGTGTTTTATGACTAATGACAATAAGGTAACATCCGGAACACATTTAGATTTTACTTTCGATGAATTATATGATGCCTTCAATGAATTAATGGACGAATATAAGACAATAAACCTTAAAAACAAAGAATTAAAACTAACCAACCAAACTCACCTCCGTAAGTATGATACATTAGTTAAGGATAAAGATATTTTTATTAAAGAAAATTCAGAACTAAGACAAGCAACCAAATCTTAATTCAAAAGACTAATACCTTAACTAAAGATAACGAAAGGCTGAACAAAGAAATATTAGAACTTAAAAACAATAAACATATCTTAAAAGAGAGTCTCACAAAACACCTAAATGATCTAAAAATAGAAAAACAAAAATTGACACTAGAACTTGAAAAGTACAAGCCTTTTGTAAAAAAATTTACATATAGCTCAGAAAAATTAGAGATGATACTTAATAGTCAACGAGCTGTATTCAATAGAGCTGGTTTAGGGTATAAACCTAAAAATAAGCAAAAACTCCTTAGTAATTTCTTTGTTAAAGCAGGAGAAAGTAAAACTAAGAAAATAACATGTTTTTGCTGTGGAACATTAGGACATAAAGCAAATGTGTGTGATTATAAAAAAAAAAACTAAAAAAAAAATTAAAAGGGTTTGGATTTCAAAAGGAACCAACATTACTAACCATGAAGGACCCAAGAAAACTTGGGTACCTAAAATTGTATGATTTGCTTATGTAGGAATGTCTTGCAGCCAAGATCGACAAAAATTGTTGGTACTTGGATAGTGGCTGCTCAAGACACATGACGCGTGATAAGGATCAATTCTTCACCCTTGAAGCTAAGAAAGGAGGTGCTGTGACTTTTGGAGACAATAACCAAGGTCACATCATTGGTATAGGTAAAGTACAAATTATCCCTTCAACTTTTATTGATAATGTTCGATATGTTGATGGTCTTAAGCATAATCTACTTAGCATTAGTCAATTGTGTGATAGAGGTTTTGATGTTTTGTTCAAACCATCCCTATGCATCATAACCAACTCAAATGACAATAGTTTAGTTTTTAAAGGAATAAGACGTGGGAATGTGTATGTAGTAGACCTTGAGGATCTTGCCAAACATAACCCATGTTTAGTTGTTAATGAAACTAAGGATAATGATGCTAGTTGGTTATGGCACCGTAAGTTAGGTCATGCAAGCATGGACACAATATCAAAACTAGTTAAAAGAGATTCCGTGATAGGTTTGCCAAAACTAAAGTTTGAAAAGAATAAAATATGTGAAGCTTGTCAATATAGCAAACAATCAAGGAACTCCTTTAAATTCATAAATTGTGTCTCTACCTCTAGACCTCTAGAACTACTACACATGGATCTATTCGGACCAACTAGAACCACAAGTCTAGGTGGAAATAAATATGGTCTAGTTATTGTAGATGATTTTTCTAGATACACTTGGGTCATGTTCTTAGCTCATAAAGATCAAGCATTTTCAGTTTTTAAGAAATTTCATAAGGAAGTAACAAATGCTAGAGATACTTCAGTCATAGCTATTAGGAGTGACCATGGAACCGAATTTGAAAATCATTTATTTGATGAGTTTTGTAGTAAAAAGGGGATAACTCATAATTTTTCTGCACCTAGAACACCACAACAAAATGGAGTTGTAGAAAGGAAAAATAGAACTCTAGAGAAAATGGCGAGAACCATGTTATGTGAAAGTAACCTCCCTAAGTACTTTTGGGGAGAAGCCATTAATACCTCGTGTCATATTTTAAATAGAGTTTTATTGAGACCCATTATAAAGAAAACACCTTATGAACTTTGGAAAAACAGAAAACCAAAAGTAAACTATTTTCATGTCTTGGTTGTAGGTGTTTTGTTCATAATAATGGGAAAGATAATCTAGAAAAATTTGACTCTAAATCTGATGAGGGTATATTTTTAGGGTACTCTACAACTAGTAAAGCCTATAGAGTTTTTAATAAAAGAATCCTAGTTATAGAAGAATCTATACATGTTGTTTTTGATGATTCTAGTGATATCTCTTCTAGCAAGAGAGTTAATCTTGATGATGATGCTGAAATTCTTGAAGAAAAGATTGATGAGATGACATTACAAGATGATGAACAAAAATTAATTGGAAATGCATCATCAAGCCAAGAGGCTATTGTGGATCATGGGCTGACTAAGGCTTGGAGGTATGCTCACGGGCATCCAAAGGAATTGATTTTAGATGATCCATCTCAACCTGTTAGGACTAGAGCATCTCTTAGGAACTTAAATAATCATCTAGCTTTTGTCTCATATTTTGAACCCAAACACGTAGAAGAAGCTGAAAAAGATGTAAATTGGATAAATGCAATGCAAGAGGAATTAAACCAATTTACTAGAAACAAGGTATGGAACCTAGTTGAACGACCCTCTGAATATTCAATTATAGGTACCAAATGGATATATAAAAATAAGCTTGATGAAAATGGAATTGTAATTAGGAATAAGGCTAGACTAGTAGCAAAGGGCTATAATCAAGAAGAAGGTATAGATTTTGATGAAACCTTTGCTCCTGTAGCTAGACTTGAGGCAATTAGATTATTACTAGTATTTGCATGCTCTAAGGAGTTCAAATTATTTCAAATGGATGTAAAAAGTGCATTTTTGAATGGGTATATTAATGAGGAGGTATATGTAGAACAACCTCCTGGTTTTGAAAATCATCAATACCCCAATCATGTGTATAAATTGAACAAAGCACTTTATGGTTTGAAACAAGCACCTAGAGCATGGTATGAAAGACTTAGCAAATTTCTACTAGAACATGAGTTCTCTAGGAGAAATGTAGATACAACACTATTTCTAAAGAAGAAAAACAAAGATATGCTAGTAGTGCAGATTTATGTTGATGATATTATTTTCGGTGCTACTAACAATCGCCTCTGCGAAGAATTTGCTGACTTGATGCAGAGTGAGTTTGAGATGAGCATGATGGGAGAGCTGAACTATTTCCTCGGGTTTCAAATCAAACAATCTGAAGAAGGGATCTTCATCAATCAAGCTAAATACATCAAGGAGATGCTTAAGAAGTTTGATATGGAGGGAAACAAGTCAATCGGCACACCCATGAGCTCATCATGCAAATTAGACCAAGATGAATCAGGTAAATCTGTAGATCAAAAATTGTATAGAGGTATGATAGGATCTTTATTGTATCTCACTGCAAGTAGACCTGATATCATTTTTAGTGTATGCATGTGTGCTAGATATCAGTCTAATCCTAAGGAATCTCATCTAATTGCAGTCAAGAGAATCTTTAAATACCTAATAGGAACAAAAAATATAGGTTTATGGTATTCTAAAGAATCTAGCCTGAACTTAATAGGATACACAGATTCAGACTTTGCTGGTTGTAAACTTGATAGAAAAAGCACCAGCGGGTCATGTCAATTCCTAGGAGAAAATTTAATCTCATGGTTTAGCAAGAAACAAAACTCGGTTGCATTATCTACTGCTGAAGCTGAATATGTTGCTGCCGGGAGTTGTTGTGCTCAAATCATGTGGATTAAACAATAACTTGAAGACTATGGCATTAAACAAGATAAAATTTCCATTAAGGGCTCGTTTGGTTCGCGGGAAGCATTTTCCTTCCTAGGAATATGATTCCTGGGAAACAAATTCCTAGGAAGAGGATGCCTAGGAAAGTACTTTTGGCATGTTTGGTTGACCATGGGAAAGTGACAAATTTCCAAGATGCTTATGTTTGGTTGGCCATCCACTTTCCTAAGAAAGTTATATATAATTCCTATTATGCCCTTAATAAAAATTAGGTTTTTAATGCCTCTTTAATGCTTCTTTAATGCTGAAGGGACTTTTTGGAAAAAAGTAAAAATGGAGTGATTCCTGCCTCATGGAAAAGTAACTTTCCCATGTTTCTCATGGGAAAGACTTTTCCATGAAATGTGGGAATCACATTCCCATGGGAATACAACTTTCCCTTCTCTCTCCTTTGAAAACTCCAACCAAACAAGAGGCATCTCATTACTTTCCCGTTGACCACACTTTCCCCCCTTCTTTTCCCGCGAACCAAACGAGCCCTAATTGTGATAATACAAGTGCCATTAATCTAACTAAAAATCCAATTCAGCATTCAAGAACTAAACATATTGAGATAAGACATCACTTCATAAGAGATCATGTACTGAATGGTGATGTGATACTTCAATTTGTTTGTACTGATCATCAATTAGCTGATATCTTCACAAAACCCTTGAGTGAAGAGAGATTTAGTGTGCTTAGGAGAGGATTAGGAGTGATTGATCCATCCTAGTGATATTCTCTTCTAGTTCATTGATTTTGATGATTAGCTTGTGTTAAATATGGAGTTTCTCATCTATAATCATCAAATCAGATCATAACTTAGTGATTGTCCCTTGGTTGGTACGAAAATAGCATGATTTTTAGGTGCGTGCCAGAGTTCGAGTCGACTCGAGTAAGTTTCAGAGTCGGCTCATAAGGGGGAGTCGACTCGCACATAGACGGGAGTCGACTCGAGGCCGGTGGAAGCATAAGGGGAGTCGACTCGCGCATATTTTTGAGTCGACTCGAGGTCGAGTCGACTCGCGACTTACTGGAGTCGACTCGCGGTCGGGATCCGAGGTTTTAACCCTAATCCAAGCGTTTAATCAACACTTCTATTCACCGCCTCCACTGTTCACAAATCCTAGAGCCGTCTCCGACATCGTCTCCGACCGTCGTTAGGGCTTTTCCGTCGACCTTCTTCCGTCCATTAGGCTTTTACCTCATCTCTAGGTCAAGAATGCCTCGGAAAATGGTTGTCCCAAGCCGGAAGAGGCCCCAACCCGCGAGCGGTGCCGAGCGACGGTCCAAGGCTCGGAACGATCCCGTGAGGCCACAACCTCCGGTTCGTTCCCCGCCGAGGCCGGTTCCCTCGCGACCGTGCACCGGGAAGGCGGTCTCCACCGGGAGATATGTCAACTTTGACTATCTCTCTCAGGAGGGCTTCACCATAGGGGATAGGTTGAGGGCCCAAGGTTTAGAGTTCTTTTGTTCACTAGATCTCCCCACATACCCAGGTCTAGTTAGGGAGTTCTATGGAACAGTGCATAGGAGAAATGGTGGAATACAGGGAACCGTAGCGGGTGTCCCTCTATTCATTTCTGAGGATTTCATAGCACAAATCCTACATCTTCCCCAAGTTGGGGTATTTCCTACACACCCTGAGGATAGGACTGAGGCCCTTACGGCCATTTTAGGGAGTCCACCCCAGTCCCCACTAGATGAGGTGTCCGCTGGTTTACTCTCTGTTGAGATGCGGCTCCTCCTGAGCATTATATCTAGGACCCTATTTCCTAAAACCGGACGTTTTGACTTTGTGTCCGAGAGGGACCTAGCCCTCATGTACTACATTCTCCAAGACACCCCTATTAACTTCCCCAAGATGATCTACAAATACTTATGTGAGCCACTAGACAAACCTAGGCTCACTCTTTGAGGATGATAGTGTTATTTTGATGATTAACAAGCAATTATCTAGAGCATGCTATAAGTTAAATTGATACTTCATTTATAAGTTCATTACTCTCAGTATATTTGTTTAAATTGAAAATATATATATGTTCTTGTTCATTTGAATGGATCTAACCTTGAGAATGCAGCAAAGTGTGGATTGAGTCGACCCAAAGATTGTTTGAGTCGACCCCGGCACATCAAGAAATCATTTGGCACACTCCTGCAAAAATGGCACAGATGAACAGTTGGTTGGGTCGACCCAAGGTAAGCATGAGTCGACCCAAACTTCAAGAACCTCAAAACATGAAGGAAAAATGGTTCTCTGGATTTACTGAGAGGGTCGACCCAAGATGAAGTTGAGTCGACCCAAGCTTGAGTCGATCCAAAGAAAGGTTGAGTCGACCCAAGTGAAGAAAGGCTGAAATTCAAGGCTCTGAATTTTCTGAAGCTGACCTTGGGTCGACCCAAGAAAAATGTTGAGCTGACCCAAGGTTTGAGTCGACCCAAAGAAAGGTTGGGTCGACCCAAGGCAACAGAAGGCTGAATTTCAAGTTTCTGTGTTTTCTGAGAGGGTCGACCCAAGGAATGTTTGAGTCGACCCAAGTGAAGGTTGGGTCGACCCAAGGACAGGTTGAGCCGACCCAAACACGGGCTGAACATAACGGCTAGTTGTGCAGAAATGCTTTTTGGACTCCCAACGGCTATAAACAGCTAGTTTCTTCAATCCAACGGTCAGAAAGGACTATTTGGAGGTTGGAGAAGTATTTAAAAGGGAGTATTCATCAGAGGAAGCAAGCTTTTGGGAAAATACATTAAGTGCATTCAAGAGAGAACCCTAGCAAGGCAAGCTTCATCCAAGGGCTTCATTCAAGAATCAAAGAAAGGGATTGAGCAGATTCAAAGAGTCATCAAGAGCTCCATCCTCCCTTGAAGAGTGAAGCATCCTTGACAAAGAAGAGCAAAGCGACTTCAAAGCGATAAATACCTTCTAACTCTTCTTTGTAGTTTATATTATTTCATATGCTCATTTAGGAGTTTGAATCTTTTCTTTTCATTTGTTAAACACTTTGTAAAGGTTCGTTGGTAAGCCCGCAAAACCAACAAAGGTTTTTGGTGAACCCGAAAAACCAAAGTACAAAGGTTCGTTGGTGAGCCCGCAAAACCAACAAAGGTTTTTGGTGAACCCGGAAAACCAAAGTGTAAAGGTTCGTTGGTGAGCCCGCAAAACCAACAAAGGTTTTTGGTGAACCCGGAAAACCAAAGTGTATAGGTTCGTTGGTGAGCCCGTAAAACCAACAAAGGTTTTTGGATTGTGAGCCCGGAAAACAATCCAACTGTAATCCGAGAGATTATAGTGAATTCCCAAGGGGACGCTTGGGGAGTGGACGTAGGTGCTAAGGAGAGCACCGAACCACTATATATTGTTGTGTTTGTGTTGTGCTTGTGTTTCCGTTTATTCTTGCATCATCTTCTATCTTTGCACTAGTTTAAATCATTCTAATAGCTTAAGAAAGCATCCACCGCACTTATATTGAGAAAACGTTTAAAGCACCGAAAATTAGAAGAAACCAATTCACCCCCCCCCCTCTTGGCTTGTCACCTTGGGCAACAAGTGGTATCAGAGCGAGGTGCTCTAATAGTACTCATTGATCTCATAATCAAGAGTTAAAGATCATGACAACCCAAGTGGGATGTTCTATGAGTGAGGGACAACTAATTGATAGACCTCCACTATTTGATGGTATAAACTACACATATTGGAAAGCACGCATGCGCATCTTCATTCAAGCACATGACTATAATTTATGGAGTATCATAGTCAATGGACCACACACAAGCACTAATCATGATAAGAAAATGGCTCAGCAAAATGCAAAAGCCATGAATGTGCTAGTTTGTGCATTAAATGATAGTGAATTTAATTACATATCTTCTTGCATAACTGCTAAAGACATATGGAATATGCTAGAGATTAAATATGAAAGCACTAACATTTTTAGCAAATCAAAAATTAGCTTTGAAGAAGATGAGAGGCAAGCAGATATTGAAAATCTATGCCTTGTGGGACACAAGAACGAGGTATGTGTTGAAACACAAAGTGTCTCCTCTTCTGAATATGAAGTATATGATAAAACTGAAGATGATTTTACATTCGATGAACTTCATGATGCTTTTTCTGATTTGTATTTAGAACATAAGAAACTTATTTGTAGGAACAAGAACTTGAAGAATGAAAATCAAATTCTAATAGATGAAAAACTAAAACTAAATAATAAAATTGAAATCTTAATTAAAGAAAATAAAGAACTAAATCAGAGAAATCAACTTCTCACTGAAAGCCATGATAAACTTAAGAAAAACAATGGATTGCTTTCAGAAGATAATGAAAAATTAACTAAAGAAGTTGATAATTTGAAACCTACTGTTGAAAGATTCACTCCCAACTCTGAAAAACTGAATTTAATGATAGAAAACTCAAGAGCTGTATATGACAAAGCTGGATTGGGATATCAACCTTGGTACACTCAAAAATCTTTCGAGAATATATTTCTTAAATCCTCCACTATTCATCCTAAAACGATTTTTCACAAATCTGGTGAAACTAATAAACAAAAACAGAAAACTGAAAATTCATTATCTATTTTTGCTAAATCTATGTTGTTTAAATTTAGCAAGAGTATGCAGAAGTATATTACTTGTACTCCTAAAACCTGCAAACTAATAGACAAAATGGTAATTAAGAGAATATGGGTTCCAAAAGGAACAATTATAGCTAACCTGCAAGGACCCAAAAGAGCTTGGGTTCCTAAGTTGAAAATATGATTATTTTTCTGCAAGCATGTCTAGCTATCCAAGGTTCTAATGAAAGACGTTATCTAAACAATGGGTGCTCTAGACATGTGTTAAAGAATTGAATGTAACTAAGAAGAATGATTCAAATGAAAGAAAGAATGAAATAAGTAATTCTTACATCTTCTCGTGTTGAAATTACTTCATTAGTTGATTAAAACATAACTTGCAAGTATTAATCATTTTTGTGATATAAGTGATATTTTTTTATGAAAAGAAAATATATTCAAATCACTTCATTTTTATAGTATGCTCCACTTACTATTGGATAAGTTGCAAAATGGTTAATTAATTTATTAAAAAATAACTCGATGAATTCTCTATATGCTTGATTAAGAATTTTTATCCATGGCATTATTTTTTATTGATCATGAAAATGATAATGTGTACTTGGTATGCTTTTGAATATTTGCACTATGAATACCAAGATTAAAGAAACCATCCTTGGCACATAGAATCAACTCATGCTAGTATGTACTTACTCCCAAAAGATCTTGCCATAGGCCCACTTAGATTATCTACTTAAAGGTCAAAGTTTTGCTATGCATGCTAACTAAGGAAACAAACAAAAATCTTTTCTAAATCTAAAGATGTTGTTTCCATCTCTAAGTTTTCAAAAGCTTACGTTGGATTTATTCTTGGGAAATAAAACTGAAGTATTTTTCTGTATTTACTAAATCTTGTAAAAGTGTTTCAAATGATAAAGGTTTCCAAACTGTGAAGATAAAGAGTATCATGGCACAGTGTTGAAAACCAAAATCCTGATAAAGGTTATACAGAAAATAATATTAAATCCAACGATTTCAGCACCAAGGACACCATAAGTAAAATAGAGTTAATAGAATTCTTGAAGAAATGCAAAAGATAATTATGTATGATAGTCATCTACTTAAATAATTTTTAAAAGACTATCATCACTGCGTGTCATACATATGATCTCTCTTAAATCTATTTTTTGATGAAAACTTCTTTTGATCTTCTGAAAAATAGAAAAAGAACTATTGCATATATCTCATATTTTTCAGTCATACATGTCATGCTTGATATATTCTTATGAAAATAATGTCAAATCTGGTAAAACAAATATTCCTTTGGATATTACTCTTCAAGCAATGCATATAGAATATTCAATGAAAAGATACTAGTTGTAGAGATATCAATTCATACTATTCTTATTAAAACTAGATCCTTTATTGAGAATATAGTTTATCATTTTGATTCTATGTAACAATCAGAATTTTGATAGACACAACTATTTAAGATAATTCGATTAAAACTTAACTGGTATATCTTATTAATAATTATCTTAAGCAAATAGAATCTAAGCTAAATTGCTTCTGACAATAAGAAATTGATTTGATCTTGATGAATCTTTCTATTGCCTCACATGCTTGTCCTTGAACCATTTTACTTAATGAAGTTATCTCTTTAGTTCAAGTGACTTGTGCTTGCTTATATTTAGACAATCTCTTGAGTAAAGTGACTTAATATTCAATTATTGTCATATCTTATGTTGAGTCATCTAGCTAAAGAAATATATTGTATGAATGTTTTGTATCTTGAAGAAACTAATGACTTTCCTTCAAGAAAGAAAAAGAGTTTATTAATGATACAGGATTTATGAGCAAGAAATTTCAACTTGAAGGACACCTTGATGAAAGATACAATAAACATTCCTTTGCAAACAAAAAAAGGAGAGAGATTTTCTTCAGCCAAGGGTGTAAAGAATCTAAAAGGTATTTGGCTTGAAGAATGCTAAATACACTGGTAATCTAAACTCTTCTCTTGTGAGTTAGTTGAGCAAAATCAATAATCTGAAATTATATGGTAGCATGATTAAACCTTTAATTGCTGATCATCTTGATATCATGCTTCATTCTCATGCTAGTGATGATTGTTTCATGGTGTGATTAAATTGAAGTTTACTTTTTCCTATATAATGCATAACCATGAAATACACAAGTTTATGCCTCAAATCTCTAATTCAAAATAACTTGTGATAAGCTATGAATCATTGGGCATAATGAAAATGCTGTTTGCATGATATATATTTATATGCAGCATATTAAATTAATTTTTTATTCTGCTCTTTCATGTAACTACTTGAAAATAACAAAAAGAGAGAGAGGTAAAGAAAAGAAAATGGATATTATTCAAGAGAAGTAAAATCTAAGTAAAGGCAAATACTTCAATCTTAAGGAAAAGCAAAACAAGCATAATACATTCGGCACATTTGTGAGACTAATATGAACATTCCTTTGGAAGAGATAAAATCCGTAATTAATTACAGGAAAAGGTTGAAGTGAACATTTTAAACCTTCTATATTGCTCATCATAGGGATGGTGCCAATGGGGAGGCTAGTGGTAGTACCCGGCACTATTTGACCCAACTATTTGGTGCAGGGCATATTAGGGACGGCACAAGAGGGAGGCTAGTGGTAGTACCTCGTGCCCCTTCCAACTCCACCGGATAGGGAGCAAATAGAATATAGAGCATAGAAAAGTAAAACCGAAAAATAAATGAAGATAATCAAAATGTTCATTGAATGGTTAAAGAAAGAAATTAAAAATTTGGGGAATGAATGATAAATAAATAAAAATATATAAGAAGGTTGTGAAAAATCAAATGAAGTTTGAATCACTTGAAAACACACCTTAAGGATAAAATCAGTGCTAAATTGTATTTAAATAAAGGAAATTTTATTTGAAAAGAATTGATTTTGATCCATGACATGCTTGTTATGTTTTGCATATTTTGAATTATGTGTTTTCAATATTCAAATAGCAAAGATCTTTCCTAGATATAACTTGTAATGCTTCATGCCTATAAATTTTGATTGAAACATGTTATTACCAACAACAACATCATTTTGTTTTAATGAATATATTTTGAAAAATAAAAAAAAAATTATTTGAATTTGCAAATTAGGCAAAATGGATTGATTCTGACATATCTTTTATCTTGCCTAACATTAGTACATAATATCCTCCAATTTGTACCAAAATTCAATATGAATTACAAAGATTCTGGATGTGCTCTAATGTTCTTGAAATATGTGTCTTCAATCTTAATAATTTAAGATGAGCTACAATGTAGAAGATGCATATCTCAAATTATAATCCTGAAAGCCTCCTTGAGAATCTTTATGAAATTCAGAATCTGATTTTATATAAAAGCTTAAACTCAACATGAATTTCTAGATAAAATTACAGCTTAAGAAAAATAGAATAATTCTGATGCCTTGATTGCTTGCCCTGATACGCATCTGAAACATATCATTTCTTATCTTCAAAGTGTACTAATATTGGTCTGAATGATGTGTCTTTTGATGATCTTGATTGCAAACAAATATTTTTAATATATGATTTTATTTTGATATTGAAAAGATTTATTGTGCTTCATATATTATATTGCTGAAAAACCTTGATTAAGAAATTGAGTTCTATAAATACATATACTTCAATGATCATCTATATATTTTTTCCTCTCCTACATTGTTAAAGACTTTCATCAAAATATATATGTATATATATTATTAAAAGAGTGAATGATCTCAAGTCTAGAAATATTTCAGCTCACTCAAATGATTCTTAAAAGAAAGAAAATGTAAATGCTTTTGAAAGAATTTGAGCTTCAAATGAATCATTTTCTGATTAATATTTCAGTACATTTTCTCAAAGATTAAGAGGAAGCATAACTTGTTCTTAAAAGATTAAAAAGAGTGATTGCTATAAATTTTGAATAATTCTAGATCACTCTACATTCTTGATATCATAAAGGTTCAGTTTTATTCACGTTTATCATTAAAATCTGAAATTCAACTAAAGATAAGAGAAAGAATACTAAATGTGAAGTGGTATTAAACTTTGTGCTTCGTTGAATATCTTTTGAAAGTTGGATTTTTATCTGTACTTAATTGGTAAATCACTTGTTTTGAAAACTAAGTGAAAAGGATTCCATTTGTCTTAGTATTGGAAATTTACTTTGGAATCTACTAATGAGTTCTTATTGGCTTGCACTTTAGTGTTTCAATCATGAGCCAATTCATTTTAATTGATTTTGATGCTATGATCTTTAAAGGAGTAAAAGAAAGTCTTTAAGAGAGGTTTAAAAGAACTTTCAAAGCCCTGAATTTTATATATCCTACATTGCATAAATTCATGTCTTGGTGTCTATGCCCCAATGCTTTTATATCATGAAAGAACTTTAAAGTCATTAAGAATTAAGGATTCAACATAATCTTATGTTTTTCAAGTATATAAGGTTTGATCTTTATTTGAACTTATACTATACTCTGAAAATTAATTAGATTGCTCTCATTTTGCTATATACTTAATATATTAAAAAAAAAATGTTGGATTTTCATCCGTGCCTTTCTTTGAATATTATTCTTGATACTCCCTAAAATAACTTGAAAAAGATTCCATCTACACTTGATTTCAAAACTATCCTTGGAATCTACATTTAGAGATCACTTCCGGCTTACATCGTAAATATCTCATTCCTAAAGCCAAACAAAGAGAAATAAGATGTCACTTTATTAGGGATCATGTGCAAAATGGAAACATATGTGTTGAGCATATATGCACTGAAAAACAATTAGCCGACATACTCACAAAATCCTTGAGTGAAGATAGATTCTGCACGCTAAGGAGAGAATTAGGTATATGTGATCCTTTTTATTGAAGAAATATAAAAGGGAGCAAGTAGTCTCATGATACATTCCTCCAATTTCTAAAAATCTATGAAACATGAGTCAAACTTGTTATCTATAGATTCCTTACTCATGTATCATTGTCCCATAAAGAGTTTATAAGGATTGGAAGCAAGAAAAACATTTTAGAAGCAAAACGGAAGAGAAAAGAAAAATTCTGCACTTGGGTCAACCCAACCCAGAATAGGGTCGACCCAACGTTGAGTCGACCCAAGAAATTTCTTGAGTCGACCCAACGTCGGGACCCCACTGTTAAAAGGGGGACCCGTGAGCTATCTAGGGCACTGTTTACCCTTTGTCCTCTTCCGAAAACCCTATTTCCCACTCTCAATTAGAGTCTCCCTAGGCTGATCTTAGCATCTATATTTAGAGCCTAGGCTAGAAATCTAGTTCTCGTATGTATCTTGCCTTTTCTCATATGTATCTTGCTTTTTCCCATATGTATCTTGTTTTTTCCCTTATATCTTTAAATCTTGATTGAGGAACATTGTACTTATCTTTATTTTGGGCATTAATGTATGAAAATGTTCCTATTTTGATCAATGAAGTCTGAAGTTTGTTCCTTATTGCATCCTTTCCCATATATATGTTTTTGATGATAACAAAAAGGGGGAGAAGAGAAGGAAAGAGTATATAAAGGAGGAGAAGAAAAGAGTATATAAAGGGGGAGAAAAAAAGATAGAGTATTCAATTTAAGAAAAGAAAGAGCACTTCATTTGAGAAGTAAAGAAAGAGTATTAATTTTGGGAGAAGTAAAGATATGTATAACAAAAAGGGGAGAAGTAAAAATAGTGTTTAGAGTATGTTAAGAAAAGAGGAATAAATGGGCAAACAAATTGAAAATCATATAAGAAAGCTTATACATTTAAGGGGGAGCAATTTGTAACAATGAAAATCATCAAATCAAAAATTTCTATCACAATTCAGAATTTGGCAAATAAAAATTCAGAATTTGGCACGCACCTCTAGCACCCCGATACATAAGCTGAAACTCATATTTTATCTCAAATTTTTGAAGTTTCATTGCTAATGAATTATAAATGAAAGGGGGAGCAATTCAAAAAGTCAAATTAGCAACATTTGAATGATATAGGGGGAGATTTCACAAGGATATATGAAAAGCTGAAATTCAGCAACTTAATCCCTTTTATAAACTGATTTTAAAGACATGTATCAATAGGCTTATACTCTTTATTTTGTAATCATCAAAAAGGGGGAGATTGAGGATGATAGTGTTATTTTGATGATTAACAAGCAATTATCTAGAGCATGCTATAAGTTAAATTGATACTTCATTTATAAGTTCATTACTCTCAGTATATTTGTTTAAATTGAAAATATATATATGTTCTTGTTCATTTGAATGGATCTAACCTTGAGAATGCAGCAAAGTGTGGATTGAGTCGACCCAAAGATTGTTTGAGTCGACCCCGGCACATCAAGAAATCATTTGGCACACTCCTGCAAAAATGGCACAGATGAACAGTTGGTTGGGTCGACCCAAGGTAAGCATGAGTCGACCCAAACTTCAAGAACCTCAAAACATGAAGGAAAAATGGTTCTCTGGATTTACTGAGAGGGTCGACCCAAGATGAAGTTGAGTCGACCCAAGCTTGAGTCGACCCAAAGAAAGGTTGAGTCGATCCAAGTGAAGAAAGGCTGAAATTCAAGGCTCTGAATTTTCTGAAGCTGACCTTGGGTCGACCCAAGAAAAATGTTGAGCTGACCCAAGGTTTGAGTCGACCCAAAGAAAGGTTGGGTCGACCCAAGGCAACAGAAGGCTGAATTTCAAGTTTCTGTGTTTTCTGAGAGGGTCGACCCAAGGAATGTTTGAGTCGACCCAAGTGAAGGTTGGGTCGACCCAAGGACAGGTTGAGCCGACCCAAACACGGGCTGAACATAACGGCTAGTTGTGCAGAAATGCTTTTTGGACTCCCAACGGCTATAAACAGCTAGTTTCTTCAATCCAACGGTCAGAAAGGACTATTTGGAGGTTGGAGAAGTATTTAAGAGGGAGTATTCATCAGAGGAAGCAAGCTTTTGGGAAAATACATTAAGTGCATTCAAGAGAGAACCCTAGCAAGGCAAGCTTCATCCAAGGGCTTCATTCAAGAATCAAAGAAAGGGATTGAGCAGATTCAAAGAGTCTTCAAGAGCTCCATCCTCCCTTGAAGAGTGAAGCATCCTTGACAAAGAAGAGCAAAGCGACTTCAAAGCGATAAATACCTTCTAACTCTTCTTTGTAGTTTATATTGTTTCATATGCTCATTTAGGAGTTTGAATCTTTTCTTTTCATTTGTTAAACACTTTGTAAAGGTTCGTTGGTAAGCCCGCAAAACCAACAAAGGTTTTTGGTGAACCCGAAAAACCAAAGTACAAAGGTTCGTTGGTGAGCCCGCAAAACCAACAAAGGTTTTTGGTGAACCCGGAAAACCAAAGTGTAAAGGTTCGTTGGTGAGCCCGCAAAACCAACAAAGGTTTTTGGTGAACCCGGAAAACCAAAGTGTATAGGTTCGTTGGTGAGCCCGTAAAACCAACAAAGGTTTTTGGATTGTGAGCCCGGAAAACAATCCAACTGTAATCCGAGAGATTATAGTGAATTCCCAAGGGGACGCTTGGGGAGTGGACGTAGGTGCTAAGAAGAGCACCGAACCACTATATATTGTTGTGTTTGTGTTGTGCTTGTGTTTCCGTTTATTCTTGCATCATCTTCTATCTTTGCACTAGTTTAAATCATTCTAATAGCTTAAGAAAGCATCCACCGCACTTATATTGAGAAAACGTTTAAAGCACCGAAAATTAGAAGAAACCAATTCACCCCCCCCCTCTTGGCTTGTCACCTTGGGCAACACCCTTCCATATGGGATGATGTTTACCTTGATTTTTAGGGAGTCTGAGATCCCCATTCCTGAGGGGGAACCCTCTCGCGCACTGCGATGGACAGATCGCATGGGTGAGGGAACCCTACACAGGATAAGATTTCATAAGGTAGAGGGAACCTGGGTCAGGAAACCATCCTCCTCCACACCTACTACTAGACACTCCCCCAGTCCTGATCCTGATTCAGACTTTCCCACCTATCCCTCCACCTCAGCACCATCTACTTCTGCCGGACCCTCCTCTTCAGCACCACCCACTCAGCCGACAGAGGTCCGGATCTCTCCTGAGCAGCTCCGGGAGTTGCGACAGGAGATTGTACGGGATCTTCGGGACGACCTACTGAGGGAGCTCCGAGGTCCAGCCACTGCCCCTTCTTCTGCATTGGTTCCCTCACTATCAGCCGTGACCGAGATGACGGCTCACCTGAGCGAGGAGATCTACAATGTCAGAAGCCTGATACAAGCCCAATTCTCCAACATGAGCGATATCACAAGCAACACAAGAAAGATGTGAGATGACATCCGACACGACATGGGCAGCCTGAATCAGGGGGCCGAGCGACTGGCGAATGTGTTGATCGCCAAGTTGGACAAACTCCAGGAGACTCTGACTGAGCTTTCCACGGCGCACAGTAGGGCCACCTCGGCGATCATCACACAGCTAGGGAACGTCACTGATGGGGTCAGTCTACTAATGGAACAATCAAGACTGAGCAGAGGAGCCACATCCTCGAAGAAGCCCTAGCTTTTTTTTTTTATTTTGACATGTATTTACTGCTTTACTCTTTGTATTCACAAATGTACCTACACATACATCAATACAATGAGTAGACAATTTTCTTCAATACTGTGCAAATTAATCTCTAACTGCTTGTGTGTTCTACTTACTTCCTTTTTGCTATGATGACAAAAAGGAAAAGAAATATATTGAATAGACATGTAAAGGGAATCAATGAAAATCAATAAAAAGAAAACTTTTAAAACACACAATAATTTGTTCTTAGTGGATTCGATACCTCGAGGCTCATTATCTCTCTGTTGGGGCTCCTAATGGAGTAATCTCCAGAATCTATTCAAGGAATATTCGGAGATTAGTTGAATCATACTTAAGAACAAATTGGCAGATTTTTCCTCTAAAAATCAAAAATTTAAGTTCAAAAGCTTTCATACACTAAAAGAAATTTCAGAGAATCAAAACAAAGTTGAATGCATGTGTTGAGGGGGAGAATCTGAATTTTTAAGAAAGCAAAATCACTAAATATATATAAGCCAAACAATTGATTGCATGACATGAAGGCTTATATAATTCCAAATAAAAGGGGGAGCTTTAACTTCAAAATTTATTGTTTCACACCTTTCAAGTTTAGATAAATTAAATAACCAGACACTTAAATTCATTTTAAAATTTTATTATAAATTTTCTTGTTTATTGAGCAATTCACTTTACATATACTCAATGTTTTGTCATCATCAAAAAGGGGGAGATTGTGGAGTGATTGATTATAACCCTATTTGATTTTGATGAGCTCAAAGCATTTGAGTATATCTTATGTTTACTAATGAATTCAAACTAGTGTTTCAGTAAAAATCTTGTAAATTTATGGTTAAGTGTCTCTAGATTTGGTTCAAGACATTTTGGATAAATTAAGAAGTCAATTTGAACCAAAGTTTGAGACTCGAGTCGACTCCGGAATTTTACGAGTCGACTCCAAGCGTATCAGAAGCACTGGCACAGGCTCGAGTCGACTCCGGAACATTATGAGTCGACTCCAACTGAGAACAGACAGACGAACAGAAAGACCCAATTCAAAACCTGTCAGCGAGTCGACTCCTGAAGAGTGCGAGTCGACTCCGATGCTTGCCGAGTCGACTCCGGAGTAGTATGAGTCGACTCCAGGGAGTTACAGACAGAAAGATAGAGGTCATTTTGGACCCTGAGAGCCGAGCCGACTCCTGAGGAACGCGAGTCGACTCCGATGGTTGGCAGGTCGACTCCAAAGGAAGCGAGAGTCGACTCTCAGTGTAATACAAGGCAAAAGTCAGAGAAGCAACTTTCGGACACTGAGAGCCGAGTCGACTCCCGCAAAGCCCGAGTCGACTCCGAGACAGCACGACCCTAAAAAGATAGAAAACAGTATTTTTGTCTCTGAGACGCGAGTCGACTCCAAGACAGTTCGAGTCGACTCCAAGGCAGCGCTACCCCAAAAAGATAGAAGACTGTTTTTCGGATACTGAGAGCCGAGTCGACTCTGAAACAGTCCGAGTCGACTCCAAGACTGCACGAGCCAAAAGACAGAAGATCGGGAGTTCGGGCTCTGAGTGCCGAGTCGACTCCCAGAATTTCCGAGTCGACTCGAGTGAGTGAAGTTGAAGAATACCTCTATGGATTCCTTAGAATGAGTCGACTCCAAAAGTGCCAGGTCAGCTCCAGATTTTGGGAAATCGACTCCGGGTTAAGTCAAGTCGACTCCCAGTCGAGAAGACCACTTTAATTCAAATCCGGAACAGTTGCCGAGCCGACTCCAGAAAAGCATGAGTCGACTCCTGCTACAGTCGAGTCGACTCCAGATCGCGCGAGTCGACTCCAATCCCAACGGACACATTGTCAGGATGTGCAGAATGTGCAGAACGGCTAGTAGATTGTGTCTAACGGCTAGTTTCCGTGGAGAATGGCTTAAATAGCCACAGAGAACTGTAGCACGGCAGAGAAGTGACATTCCACTCTAAGAAAACAAGAAATCTTCATCTGCAAACTGATTTCAACGGAAAAGAAGGAAGAGGGCCATTAACTCCATTCAACCAACTCTTCCCAGCATTAAAGAAGTCTCCTTCAGCCTTCAAGTCTTCAAGACATTCAAGAGGAGACCCAGAGTTCGAGAAGCCCTCCTCTACATCGTCATAAACTAGTTTGAGGGCTCTTAACTTCTCTATTGTTTATATTGCTGAATATCTGCTTTCTTAGAAGCTATATTTTTCTCTTTGTTCCTTCTATCCATTCGTCCTTTACTTGATTCAATCAGGGGATTGAATCAAGGGTGTAAAGGTTTGTTGGTGAGCCTAGGTTGAAACCAACGTGTAAGGGTTCGATTGTGATCCCGGAAAAATAATCGGGTGGTTTTAGTCAGTGAGCCAGGGAAAACCGACCGAGTTCGTTGTGACCTCGTAAAACAACAAGTTGGGTTGTGAGCTTGTAAAACAACCGGCTGTAATCCGAGGGATTATAGTGAATTTCCAAGTGAGGCTTGGGGAATGGACGTAGGAGCAAGGGTTAGCTCCGAACCACTATAAAATCATTGTGTTTGTGATTATCTTTGTGTCTCTCACTTTCATTTCATTCACTGCACATAGCATCTAATTAATCAACTTGCAAAAAGTATTAATTAGTATTTCACAAACTATTTAATTGCAATAATTATTTTAAAACCCAATTCACCCCCCCTCTTGGGTTGTCTATTTGGGCAACAGTCAGGGCTAGGGGAGTGGTGAGTGGTAGGGTCAGATGGTGTGGAAGTAGATGGTCTCCGTACCCAAACTTCCTCAATTCTATGAAAGCCCATACGATGGAGAGTCCCCTCACCCATGCGATCTGTGTGACGCAGTGAGCGAGTGGGTTCCCCCTCAGGAATAGGGACCTCTAGCTCCCTAAAATTGAGAGTGAATAGCATACCGTAAGGAAGACTCAACCTAGGCTTATCTAGGGGTTCACAGATATATTTGTAGATGAGTTTAGGAAAGTTGATAGGAGTGTCCTGGAGTATGTGGAACATCAAGGTTAGGTCCCTCTCAGAGATAAAGTCGAATCGGCCAATTTTTGGAAAGAGAGTCCTAGAAATAATACTGAGGAGGAGCCGCATTTCAGCTGAAAGCTGATTTGCAAACACTTCCTCTATAGGGGACTGAGGGGGTCTCTCTAATACTGCCGTAAGGGCCTCAGTCCTATCATGGGGGTGAGTGGAAAAGATCCCTTCTTGGGAGAGATGGAGGACTCGAGCAATGAAGTCCTCCGAAATGAATACAGGGACACCCGCTACGGTTCGCTGGATACCACCACTACCTCGGGCTACAGTCCCATAGAATTCCCTAACTAACCCCGGGTAAGTAGGGAGGTCTAATGAATAGAATAACTCTAACCCTTGAGCCCTGAGACGATGCCCTAGGGTGAACCCTTCCCGGGAGAGGAAGTCAAAGTCGACTTTCCTCCCAGTGGAGACTGCCCTCCCGGCGCACGGACGCGAGGTAACCGGCCTAGACGGGGAAGGAACCGGAGGTGGTGGCCTCGCGGGTTCGTTCCGAGCCTTTGACCGTCGCTCGGCGCCGCTTGCGGCGAGGGGTCTCTTTCGGCTTGGGACAATGACTTTTCTAGGCATTTTTGACCTAAACACGGGGGAAGGACAAGAAAAATGGAAGAAAACTTGACGGAGATGATCTAAAATGGGTCGAAGACGAGGTCGGAGATGGCTCTAGGGCTTTTGAACAGTGGCGGCTGAAAATAGAAGTAAAAAGAAAAATATTCCGCCTAGGGTTAAAAATCGGATTCCCAACCTCGAGTCGACTCCGATAAGTCGCGAGTCGACTCGTCCCCTTGTCGACTCTCAAATATGCGCGAGTCGACTCCCCCATGAGCCGACTCTAAAATATATCTGAGTCGACTCGAGCTCTGGCACACCAAAAATCTTGTTATTTTCGTGCCAAACGAGAGAGTTATGAACTTATCTAGGATTTAAGAAATGATTTGATGATCATAGATAATAAATCCTATGTCCAACATAAACTAATTCTCAAAATCAATTAACTAGAGAAGAGTATCACTAGAATGGATCAATCACTCCTAACCCTCTTCTAAGTATGCAAAATCGATCTTCACCCAAAGGTTTTGTGAAGATATCAGCAAGTTGATCATCAGTACAAACAAATTGAAGTGTCACATCACCATTCAGTACATGATCTCTTATGAAGTGATGTCTTATCTCAATGTGTTTAGTTCTTGAATGCTGAATTGGATTTTTAGTTAGATTAATGGCACTTGTGTTATCACAGTTAATGGGAATTTTATCTTGTTTAATGCCATAATCTTCAAGTTGTTGTTTAATCCACAAGATTTGAGCATAACAACTCCCGGCAGCAACATATTCGGCTTCAGTCGTAGATAGTGCAACCGAGTTTTGTTTCTTGCTAAACCAGGAGATTAAGTTTTCTCCTAAGAATTGACATGACCCGCTGGTGCTTTTTCTATCAAGTTTGCAACCAGCAAAGTCTGAATCAGTGTACCCTATTAAGTTTATGCTCGAATCTTTAGAGTACCATAAGCCTATGGTTTTTGTTCCTATTAGGTATTTAAAGATTCTCTTAACAGCAATTAAGTGTGATTCCTTAGGATTAGATTGATATGTAGCACACGTGCATACACTAAACATGATATTAGGTCTACTTGCAGTAAGATATAATAAAGATCCTATCATACCTCTATACATCTTTTGATCTACTGATTTACCTGATTCATCTTTGTCTAGTTTGCATGATGAACTCATGGGTGTGCTGATTGACTTGTTTCCTTCCATATCAAACTTCTTAAGCATCTCCTTGATATATTTTGCTTGACAGATGAAGATGCCTTCTTTAGATTGTTTGTTTTGGAGCCCAAGGAAATAGTTCAGCTCTTCCATCATGCTCATTTCAAATTCACTCTGCAATAGATCAGCAAATTCTTCGCAGATACGATTGTTAGTAGCACCGAAAATAATATCATCTACATAAATCTGAACTACTAACATATCTTTGTTTTTCTTCTTTAAAAATAATGTTGTATCAACGTTCCCTCTAGAGAATTCATGGTCTAACAGAAATTTGCTAAGTCTTTCATACCATGCTCTAGGAACTTGTTTCAAACCATAAAGTGCTTTGTTTAATTTATACACATGATTGGGGTATTGATGATTTTCAAAACCAGGAGGTTGTTCTACATACACCTCCTCATTAATATACCCATTCAAAAAGGCACTTTTTACATCCATTTGAAATAATTTGAAATCTTTAGAGCATGCAAATGCTAGTAACAATCTAATTGCTTCAAGTCTAGCTACAGGAGCAAAAGTTTCATCAAAGTCTATACCTTCTTCTTGATTATAGCTCTTTGCTACTAGTCTAGCCTTGTTCCTAATCACGATTTTATTTTCATCAAGTTTATTTTTATATATCCATTTAGTTCCTATTATTGAGTATTCAGTGGGTCGTTCAACTAGGTTCCATACCTTATTTCTAGTGAATTGGTTTAGCTCTTCTTGCATTGCATTTATCCAATTTACATCATTTTTAACTTCTTCTATGTTTTTAAGTTCAAAGTGTGAGACAAATGCTAGATGATTATTTAAGTTCCTAAGAGATGCTCTAGTTCTAACAGGTTGAGATGGATCATCTAAAATTAATTCCTTAGGATGCCCATGAGCATACCTCCAAGCCTTAGTCAGCCCATGATCCACAATTACCTCTTGGCTTGTTGATGCTTCTCCAATTTGCTTTGGTTCATCTTCTTGTAATGTCATCTCATCAATCTTTTCTTCAAGAATTTCTGCATCATCATCAAGAGCTACTTTTTTGCTAGAAGAGATATCATTAGTATCATCAAAAACAACATGTATAGACTCTTCAATAACAAGGGTTCTTTTGTTAAAGACTCTATAAGCTTTACTTGATGTAGAATATCCCAAAAAGATACCTTCATCAGATTTAGAGTCAAATTTACCTAAGTTATCTTTGCCATTATTATGAATGAAACACCTACATCCAAAAGCATGAAAATAGTTTACTTTGGGCTTTCTATTTCTCTAAAGTTCATAAGGTGTTTTCTTTATAATGGATCTCAATAAAACTCTATTTAATATATGACATGATGTATTAATGGCTTCTCCCCAAAAGTACTTAGGGAGGTTACTCTCACACAACATGGTTCTAGCCATTTTCTCTAGAGTTCTATTCTTTCTTTCTACAACTCCATTTTGTTATGGTGTCCTAGGTGCAGAGAAATTATGAGTTATCCCTTTTTTACTACAAAATTCGTCAAATAGATGATTTTCAAATTCCGTTCCATGATCACTCCTAATAGCTATAACTGATGACCCAAAGATTGATTCATAGATTGATTTTGATGATCACAAAACCTTGAAGTATAGATACCTATGTTTATGTTGCAAGGAGAAAGATATTTATTTTGCAAGGAACATAGCAAGTTGGAAGAACACAAGAAGGCCTCCAAAAGCTCTCAAGAAAAGTTAGAAGAAAGCTACAATTCATTGGCCCAAGTTTAAAGTTCAAAAGGTTCAAATTGGAGGAGTAAAATCAAAGGAAAAATTCGAAAGAATAGTCTTCGAGTCAACTCCTGAGGAATTCGAGTCGACTCCAATGTTTACCGAGTCGACTCCGGGGAAGTATGAGTCGACTCCTAGGAGTCACAGGCAGAAAAGTCAGAGAGCAGTTTTCGGGTCTGAAATTCGAGTCGACTCCAGTGGAACGCGAGTCGACTCCGATGGTTGGCAGGTCGACTCCAAAGAAAGCAAGAGTCGACTCTCAGCGGTACATAAAGAAAAAGTCAGAGAGCATTTCATGGACTCTGAGATTCGAGTCGACTCCCGCAATACACGAGTCGACTCCGAGACTGCGCGACCATCAACAGACAGAAGATCAAGTTACTGCCTCTGAGATTCGAGTCGACTCCCAGACAGCTTGAGTCGACTCCACGATAGCTTCACGTCAAAAGGGAGAAGACCAACTTTCAGAAACTGAGAGCCGAGTCGACTCCGAGGAAGTTTGAGTCGACTCCAAGACTAGATGAGCCAAAAGACAGAGGATCGGAAGTTCGGACTCTGAGATTCGAGTCGACTCCCGGGACAGTCGAGTCGACTCGAGTGGATCAAATTCAAAATTGGATCCACGAACTTCAGTGGATGAGCTGACTCCGAAATTGCCAAGTCAGCTCCAGAAGTTGGCGAGTCGACTCCAGGTTAAGACGAGTCGACTCCCAGTCAAGGCATGCACTTTAATTCAAATTTGGAACAGTGGCCGAGTCGTCTCCAGTAAAGCACGAGCCGACTCCTGCAACAGGCGAGCCGACTCCTGATCGCGCGAGTCGACTCCGATCCCAACGGTCATATTGTCAGGAGGTGCAGACTGGTTCCAACGGCTCTATTTTTGTCTCTAACGGCTATATTCTTGTTTCCACGTTATCAAAAGCTATAAAAACAAGAAGAGAGCTAGGAGAGAACTTATGGAAGTGGGAGAAAATATTTAGGGAAGAGATTCCAAGGGAAATCTCCCATAAGCACAATAAGGGCCATTCAAAACGAAATAGAGAGAAGAAGAGCATCCAAGTGAATCCGAAAGCTTCCTCTCCATCCGTGTGCTGCCTCGGGGATCCTCTACTTCATGCCAAATCAGAGGAGGATCAAGTAAAAAAGAAGCCGAGCTCCTCCATCTTCAAAACTCGTTTGAGGGCTTCTCTTTACTCTATTTGTTTATATTGTCATATCTGCTTGTTTAAGAAGCTTTGATTTGTGTTTATTCTTTGTTTTAATATCTTGTAACTTGATTCAATCAAGGGATTGAATCAAGGGGTTAAAGATTTGTTGGTGAGCCAAAGGGAAAACCAACGGTGTAAGGTTTGTTGGTGAGCCAAAGGAAAAACCAACGGGATTAAGGTTTGTTGGTGAGCCAAAGGGAAAACCAACGAGGTTTAGGTTTGTTGGTGAACCGAGGGTAAAACCAACGTGTAAGGGTTTGATTGTGAGCCCGGGAAAACAATCGGGGTTGGTTCGAGTCAGTGAGCCTGTGAAAACCGACCGAGTTCGTTGTGATCTCGTAAAACAACAAATTGGGTTGTGAGCTTGTAAAACAACCGGCTGTAATCTGTAGGATTATAGTGAAATTCCCAAGAGGTCTTGGGGAGTGGATGTAGGTGCTGGGGTGCACCGAACCACTATATGTCCTTTGTGTTTGTAATGCCTCTTATTATAGTCTTACTAACACACTTACTTACTTAGATAAATTGCTTGCTTAATTCTTATCTGCACATCCTTTAGTTGCAAGCATATTTAATCAAGTCGAAGTTTATACATCATACCCTTACTAAGTTTAACTTTCACTGTGCATCTATACAACTTAGCATAGTTAATCAAAAAGTTTTAGAAGTAGTATAAAAGTTTTAAAAGACCCAATTCACCCCCCCTCTTGGGTTGTATCTACTGGGCAACAAGTGGTATCAGAGCAGGTGCTCAAATATTATTTGTAGTCTTAACCGACTAGAGCCAAAGATCATGACAACTCAAATAGATAGTTTTCTTGGAGAAGGACAATCAATTGATACACCTCCACTGTTTAATGGTATAAACTACCCACATTGGAAAATACGCATGCACATTTTCATTCAATCACAAAACTATTATCTATGGAAAATCATAATAAATGACCTTCACACACTCTCTCATATTAATGAGAAGGACTTAGCACAATTAAATGCTAATGCTATGAACATATTATATTGTGCTATTCAAGAAACAAAGTTTAATGAAATTTCTGCATGCTTATCTGCTAAGGAGATCTGGGATACTTTAGAAAATATTTATGATAAATCTCAGATTAGCTCTCATGTGCTTCAATTACATTCTAACAATGAGACTGCAGAAAAAGGTGTTGAATCTCCCACCTCAGTCGAGTCGACTCCAAGTATTTCAGAGTCGACCCTCAAGATAACCGAGTCGACTCCAATAAGGTCCGAGTCGACTCCGAGGCAAATCAGCTTCCTAAAGACAAAGAAAAAGAGGAAGCAAGAAGAAAGGAAGAAAGAGATAAAAAGGAAGAAAGCCTTGACCAAGAAAGAGTCAAGCCAGAAAATAAAAGTTAGGAGCAACAATGATGATATTAGCTCCAAGAAACTACAAGAGGTAACGGACTTGTGCTTTATGGCACAAGAAGACAAGGTAAAATCTGAATCTACTTTTACCTCAAATGATTTTCAAGACGAATTCTCTTATGATGAATTATTAAATGCTTTTCACGATTTGTATAGTGAATGTAGAAAATTAACTGTAAAGAATAAAAATCTTAAGAAACTAAATTCTGAAAATGAAAGCTTAAGGTCATTTTCAGAAGAATTGATTCAGAAAAATCATAGCTTAATTAAATAGTATCGGCAATGGGTCTGAAAAAGTATCTAAAAGGGTAAATCAAAACTTAAGTAAAGAAATTAACCAATTAAGATGTTTTATTAACAAATTCACTGTAAGTTCAGAAAGATTAAAAATGATGTTTGAAAGCCAACATGCTGATTTTGATAAATCAAAATTTAGCTTGACTCCTTCACTTAGCCATAAATCTCTAGAGAAAAAGGTTATCAATTTACCAAGCAAACCATTAAATAAGATAACTTATTTCAAAAATGAAAAGAATGGGAATAACAACTTTACCTATCGTTCTAGTATAATTAAATCAAATGGTAAAGTTATTACTATTAAACAGATATGGGTTCCAAAAGGAACCATATGTCCTAACTCTCAAGGACTCAAGCAAGCTTGGGTACCCAAAATGAGAAAATGAGGATGTACACATAGGTGTACCAAGGTACCTATGGAACATAAAGAAACTTGAAAAGTTATTAATAAAAAAAATAATAATGAAATCAGTAATTCTTGCATCTCATCATTATTTGTGCTTTAGTATTTGATATGATTTGCTAGTAGTGATCAATTTTGTGATATAGAAAATACTTTTGGAAATATAATCAAATCTCTTCATTTTTTAGTATACTTTACTCACTATTGGATAAGTTGCTAAATGATTAATCAATTTATTAAGAATAACTCTATGAATTCTCTATATGCTTGATTGAGAGTTATTATCCATGGCATTATTGTTTATTGATCATAGATATGATAATGTGTACTTGGTATGCTTTTGAATATATGCACTATGAATACCAAGAAACCATCCTTGGCATATAAAATCAACTCATGCTAGTATGTACTTAATCTCAAAAGACCTTGCCATAGGCTTACTTAGATTATCTACTTAAAGGTCAAAGTTTTGCTATGCATGCTAACTAAGGAAACAAACAAAAATCATTTCTAAATCTAAAGATGTTGTTTCCATCTCCAAGTTTTTCAAAAGCTTACATTGGATTTATTCTTGAAAAATAAAACTGAAGTATTTTTCTGTATTTACTAAATCTTGTAAAAGTGGTTCAAATGATAAAGGTTTCCAAATTGTGAAGATAAAGAGTATCATGGCACAGTGTTGAAAACCAAAATCCTGATAAAGGTTATACAGAAAATAATATTAAATCCAATGATTTCAGCACCAAGGACACCATAAGCAAAATAGGATTAATAGAATTCTTGAAGAAATGAAAAAGACAATTATGTATGATAGTCATCTACTTTAATAATTTTTAAAAGACTATCATCACTGCTTGTCATACATATGATTTTTATTTTTGATGAAAATTTTGATCTTCTGAAAAATGAAAAATGAATCATTGCATATCTTTCATATTTTTCAGTCGTACATGTTATTATGAAAATAATGCCAAATCTGATAAAGATACTTCTATCCTTGGATATCATTCATCAAGCAATGCATATAGAACATTCATGAAAAATTCTAGTTGTAGAAGTATCAATTCATTTTATTCTTTATGAGACTAATGATTTATTATCAAAATACTAAAATCAAATTATATGGTTAATCTTTTACATATGCACTTAATGAAGAAAAATTGATGACTACTAAAAGACTAAATCAAGAAAAGAGGAAATAGATCTTGATAAAGATTCTTGCATGATTAGAAGTAAAGATCATCATTATCATGTGCTTGCTTCATGAGCTTTATATTCTGTCAAATGAATGTGTAGAATTCACTCCTATGTGGTTACTTCATTAAAAAGGAGATCTATGAAAAATAACCACCATATTTAAAAATACACATTACATATATGATAAAGCAATATGTGATTTAGAACAAGCATCAAAAGCATGATATATAAAAGCTTAAGCAACCTTTTTGATAGAAAGTAATAGTGATAAATCTATGCATCAAAAAGATGAATTTGTGATATCTTATTTGCTCAAAGTATGCATTGATGACATCATTTTTGGTTCTACTAATGAAGAGTTATATTGCAAAGTGAGTTTGAAATATGATGAATGAATTAACATCTTCTCTCAAACTCCAAATTAAGACAAACAGGAAAGGGGATCTTCATTGACCAACGTTAGTCCACAAGAAAACTCTTATAGAAGATTGGCATGAAGAAGGTATATCTATGACCCCATCTTGTAGAATTTGAAAAGAATGAGCAAAGTAGATCTATTGTGTTAAAGCTGTATTGAAGCATGATAGAATAATTATTTTATCATACAGCTAGTAGACCAGATTGTATGTTCATTATGTGACCTTGTGCAAGACTTCAATCTAACTTTAATTAATCATATTTTATTGATAACAAATAAATCATAATCTGAATTTTGATAGAAACAAATGTTTAAGATAAATTGATTAAAACATAGTTAACATATCTTATTGATAATTATCTTAAGCAAATAGAATCTAAACTAAATTGACTTAAACTATCTTGGTTAATGAATCTATCTCTTTAGTTCAAATGATATGTGCTTGCTTATATTTAGGCAATCTCTTGAGTAAAGTGACTCAACATGCAACTATTGTCATATCTTATATTGAGTCATCTAGTTAAAAAAAAATATATATATATGTTGGATGAATGCTTTGTATCTTAAAGAAACTAATGACCTTCCTTCAAGAAAGAAAAATGAGAAATTTCAACTTAAAGGATATCTTCATGTAAGATACACTAAACATTCACATGCAAACAAGAGAGAGGATCTTCTTCAGCCAAAAGTTCACACATAAGAAATCTAGTTTGGCTTGAAGAACATATAATGAATAGGTAATTTAGATACCTTTCTCACAAATTAGTTGAGTAAAGTCAGTAACTTAAATCTCATATGGCATGATTAAATTCTTTAATTATTAATTTTTGATATCATGTCTATATGTGTATTGACTGACTTATACTTTTAGAAATTATTTCATGGTTTGCCCAAACTAAAATATATCTTTGCCTATGTCATAACCATGAAATACACAAGTATATGCTTAAAATGTTGATGTAAAATAACTTGTGAGAAGTTATGAATCCTTGAGCATAATGAAAATATTGTTTGCATGATATACATATATATGATACGTAAGAATAATTCTCTATTCTGCTCTCTCATGAAAATTACTTGAGAATAACAAAAAGAGAGAGAGATAAAGAAAAGAAAATGGATATTATTCAAGAGAAGTAAAATCCAAGTAGAGGCAAACACTTCAACCTTAAGGAAAAGCAAAACAAACTTAATATATTCGACACATTTGTGAGACTTGTGTGAGCATTCTTTTGGAAGAGATAAAATCCATAATTAATTACACTTAAACAGGGAGGTTTTGAAGTAAACATTTTAACCTTTCTATATTGCTCATCATAGGGATGGTGCCAATGGGGAGGCTAGTGGTAGTACCCGGCACTATTTGACCCAACTATTCGGTGTAGGGCATATTAGGGACGGCACAAGAGGGAGGCAAGTGGTAGTACCTCGTGCCCCTTCCCAACTCCACCGGATAGGGAGCAAATAGAGTATAGAGCATAAGAAAGTTATAAATGAAAAACAAAGTAAATGAAAGTAGAATTAAGTCAAATTTTTAATCACTTGAAAACACACTTTAAGGATGAAATCATTGCAAGATTATATTTAAATAGGGGGAGTTTATTTGAAAAGAATTGATTTTGATCCTTGACATTCTTGTTCTTAGTATTTTAATGCATGACTTAACACATGGTATATTTTGCATATGGTATGATGTCTTGATTTATGGGTTCTCAATATTTTGTAATGTTTCATACTTGAACAATTTGATTGAATGTTTGAATTGCTACATAACATCTTTTGTTTAGTTTTATTGAAAAGAAATTTCAGATTTGTCATTCACAATCATTGTTAAAATCTGAAAGCTAAATAAAATTGTAGAAAGGAGAAGAGAAGAACATCTCTATTTAGGAAAAATAAATTGATATTGATCTATCTTTCTACTTGCCTAACTTTGATACATAATGTCCTAATACTTGTTAAAATATCCTTTATTTTGTATCGAAACTCAAAATTAAACACAGAGATTCTGAAAGTGCTTTAATGTTATTGAAATATGTATTTTTCAATCGTAACAATTTAAGATGAGCTACATTGTGAAAGATACATATCTCATATTATGACTTAGAAAGCTTCTATTGAAAATCCTATGTAATTCAGAATCCGATTTTGTATAAAAGTTTAAACTCCATATGATTACTAAATAAAATGTTAATGTAAAAAAAAAGAATTTATTTTGATTGCTCCGATACGCATCCGAAACATATCATTTCTTACCTTCAAAGTATACTAATTTTGATTCAAATGATGTGTCTTACGATGATCTTGATTGCAAGTAAATATTTTTAAAATATATGACTTTATCTTAATATTTAAAAATTTTATTGAGCTTCATGTATACATTGCTGAAAAACTGTGATTAGGAAATTGAGTTCTATAAATACACATACCTCAATGATCATCTATATGTTTTTCTCTCCTACATTCTTAGAAACTATCATCAGAATATATATATATAGAGTGAATACTATAAATTTTGAATAATTCTAGATCACTCTACATTCTCGATAACATAGAATTTCAGTTTTATTCACGTTTATTATTAAATTCTGAAATTCAACCAAAGAAAAGAATGATTAAAGAAGAATGCATCTTTTGAGGGGGAGCTTTAGATATTCAGTATCTTATCCTAAAGAAACTTTAATTTGATGCATACCTTGAATTTTATGGATTGATTTTGATGAACCTCCTTATATTGCAAGACATGCTTTAATTACCTTGAGATGAGTTCTATAAAGGCTGTCTTATCTCAAACCTTGAGTCTTATGAAAATGAGCTGAAACTTATAGAAAATATATTTTTGAGATTGACAATTCTATTGAATATTATCTTCAAATTCTAAACTCTTAAATGGAATGATCAATAGAGGGGGAGAAAGAAAATTTCAGAAGGAGAGGTCTCACGGAACTTAATCGCGTATATCTATAACTAAAGGAGAGAGGAAGAATACAAAATGAAAAATGATCCTAATACTCTCCAATATGTATCATCTGAAATTTAATCTGAAAATCTTTATGATACACCTTGAGGCGTGTTATTTGGTTAGTATATCTTATGCATAAATCATGAACCAAATTGCAAGTTGAGCTTAAAGAGCCTCTAACTTAATGAAAAAGGGGGAGAATAACGTGTAAAATTTTTTTGAGTATCTTTTAGAAAATCTATTTTGATATTCACTAATGAGTCCTAATTGACTTGATCTTTAAAACTTAAATTGTGTGCCAATTCATATTTTTATGTATCAAATTTTTTTTAGGAATAAAAGAATAAAGTCTTTAAAAGAGCTTTAAAAAAACCTTCAAAGCCTTGAACTTTATGTATACTCTAAGATATATTATAAATTGCATGAATTCATATTTTGGTATTTATGCCACAATATTTTTACACCATAAAAGCACTTTGCAATCATACTTAATATATTGCTCTTATACTCAGAAAATTAGTTAAATTGCTCTCATGTTGATAAAATACTTAATAGATTGGGCACAAGATCTTAAATGAACAAGCTTTCACACTTATTATTGAAGAGAGGTTAGATTTCCACTTCTTGAATTAACCTAAGGAAGATTCCACCTACACTTGATTAGAAAACTATCTGTGGTATCAAATTAGAAAACCTCTTGAATTCACACTCGATGTGTTCTGCTCTTATCTTTGTGCTTAATGTTTTCCTATCTTTTTGATGTTGTCAAAAAGGGCGAGAAATATCTAAGTATATGCAAATATCTAAGTATATGCTCATAATGCCTTTATGCTTTGAATTGAATACAAATCAGCTTAAATTGAAATATGTTGATTGTGTTAAGCTGATTAAATCTAAAGCATTATCATGAAGTATGTTTTAAAAATATATGTTTTCTACTTCATGCAACTTTGCTATGTATTACTTCTAGAAAACAATATCTTTTATATTGCATATACTCCAAGTTTTGTCATCATCAAAAAGGGGGAGATTGATGACCCAAAGATTGATTCATAGATTGATTTTGATGATCACAAAACCTTGAAGTATAGATACCTATGTTTATGTTGCAAGGAGAAAGATATTTATTTTGCAAGGAACATAGCAAGTTGGAAGAACACAAGAAGGCCTCCAAAAGCTCTCAAGAAAAGTTAGAAGAAAGCTACAATTAAAGTTCAAAAGGTTCAAATTGGAGGAGTAAAATCAAAGGAAAAATTCGAAAGAATAGTCTTCGAGTCGACTCCTGAGGAATTCGAGTCGACTCCAATGTTTACCGAGTCGACTCCGGGGAAGTATGAGTCGACTCCTAGGAGTCACAGGCAGAAAAGTCAGAGAGCAGTTTTCGGGTCTGAAATTCGAGTCGACTCCAGTGGAACGCGAGTCGACTCCGATGGTTGGCAGGTCGACTCTAAAAAAAGCAAGAGTCGACTCTCAGCGGTACATAAAGAAAAAGTCAGAGAGTATTTCATGGACTCTGAGATTCGAGTCGACTCCCGCAATACACGAGTCGACTCCGAGACTGCGCGACCATCAACAGACAGAAGATCAAGTTACTGCCTCTGAGATTCGAGTCGACTCCCAGACAGCTCGAGTCGACTCCACGATAGCTTCACGTCAAAAGGGAGAAGACCAACTTTCAGAAACTGAGAGCCGAGTCGACTCCGAGGAAGTTCGAGTCGACTCCAAGACTGGATGAGCTAAAAGACAGAGGATCGGGAGTTCGGACTCTGAGATTCGAGTCGACTCCCGGGACAGTCGAGTCGACTCGAGTGGATCAAATTCAAAATTGGATCCACGGACTTCAGTGGATGAGCCGACTCCGAAATTGCCAAGTCAGCTCCAGAAGTTGGCGAGTCGACTCCAGGTTAAGACGAGTCGACTCCCAGTCAAGGCATGCACTTTAATTCAAATTTAGAATAGTGGCCGAGTCGTCTCCAGTAAAGCACGAGCCGACTCCTGCAACAGGCGAGCCGACTCCTGATCGCGCGAGTCGACTCCGATCCCAACGGTCATATTGTCAGGAGGTGCAGACTGGTTCCAACGGCTCTATTTTTGTCTCTAACGGCTATATTCTTGTTTCCATGTTATCAAAAGCTATAAAAACAAGAAGAGAGCTAGGAGAGAACTTATGGAAGTGGGAGAAAACATTTAGGGAAGAGATTCCAAGGGAAATCTCCCATAAGCACAATAAGGGCCATTCAAAACGAAATAGAGAGAAGAAGAGCATCCAAGTGAATCCGAAAGCTTCCTCTCCATCCGTGTGCTGCCTCGGGGATCCTCTACTTCATGCCAAATCAGAGGAGGATCAAGTAAAGAAGAAGCCGAGCTCCTCCATCTTCAAAACTCGTTTGAGGGCTTCTCTTTACTCTATTTGTTTATATTGTCATATCTGCTTGTTTAAGAAGCTTTGATTTGTGTTTATTCTTTGTTTTAATATCTTGTAACTTGATTCAATCAAGGGATTGAATCAAGGAGTTAAAGGTTTGTTGGTGAGCCAAAGGGAAAACCAACGGTGTAAGGTTTGTTGGTGAGCCAAAGGGAAAACCAACGGGATTAAGGTTTGTTGGTGAGCCAAAGGGAAAACCAACGAGGTTTAGGTTTGTTGGTGAGCCGAGGGTAAAACCAACGTGTAAGGGTTTGATTGTGAGCCCGGGAAAACAATCGGGGTTGGTTCGAGTCGGTGAGCCTGTGAAAACCGACCGAGTTCGTTGTGATCTCGTAAAACAACAAGTTGGGTTGTGAGCTTGTAAAACAACCGGCTGTAATCTGTAGGATTATAGTGAAATTCCCAAGAGGTCTTGGGGAGTGGATGTAGGTGCTGGGGTGCACCGAACCACTATATGTCCTTTATGTTTGTAATGCCTCTTGTTATAGTCTTACTAACACACTTACTTACTTAGATAAATTGCTTGCTTAATTCTTATCTGCACATCCTTTAGTTGCAAGCATATTTAATCAAGTCGAAGTTTATACATCATACCCTTACTAAGTTTAACTTTCACTGTGCATCTATACAACTTAGCATAGTTAATCAAAAAGTTTTAGAAGTAGCATAAAAGTTTTAAAAGACCCAATTCACCCCCCCTCTTGGGTTGTATCTACTGGGCAACAATAACTGAAGCATTTCTTGAATTAGTAACTTCCTTATGAAATTTCTTAAATACTGAAAATGCTTCATCTTAATTTTACTTTCTCCTGCTTTCACAAAAAAGTTACTAAGGAGCTTTTGCTTATTCTTAGGTTTATATCCTAAACCAGCTCTATTAAACACAGCTCGTTGATTATTAAGTATCATTTTCAATTTTTCAGAACTATATGTAAACTTTTCAACAAAAGATTTGTATTTGTCAAGTTCTTTTGTTAGCTTTTGTTTTTCTGTTTTTAGTATGTTTAAGTCTTTTGTGAGATTATCTCTTATAGTTTGTTTATCGTTTTTAAGTTCTGAAATTTTCTTGATTAGTTTTTCGTTATCTTTAAATAAGGTATTAGTTTTTTGAATTAACATTTGGTTGCTTGTTTTAAGTAATAAATTTTCTTTAATGATAAAATCCTTATCCTTAATTAATTTATCGTATTTATGGAAGTGAGATTGATTGGTTAGTTTTAGCTCATTATTCTTAAGATTTATTGTCTTATATTCATCCATTAATTCATTAAACGCATCATACAATTCATCAAAGATAAAATCTAAATGCGTTTCAGATGTTACCTCATTTTCATTTGCCATGAAGCAGAAGTTGGCCTTTTCCTCTTGTTCCTCACCCGATGATGATGATGATGATGAATCAGAGTCCGACAAAGTGGAGACGAGGACTTTCTTTTTCTTATATTTGCTGCCCTTCTTAAGCAAGGAACCGTCAACTCTGAAATGTCCCGGCTTCTTGCATTCATAGCATCCGATTCCTTCATTTTTCCTTTCCTTACCTTTATCCTTGTTGTAGGAACTTGAGTGACCTCTCCTCTGATGAAAAGACTTCTTCCGGTTGATGAATTTTCTGAACTTTTGCACGAGAAGAGCCTCATCATCATCTCTCTCATTATCTTCTTCTTCGCTGCTGCTACTGTAAGATAAATAATCCTTGTTAGAAGAAGTAGATTTGAGGGCTATTACCTTTTTCTTATGAGAGGATTCTTCTTCGCTGTGTTGTTTCATTGTGAGCTCGTGTGTCATCAGGGATCCAAGAAGCTCCTCAAGTGGAAGCTTGTTCAAGTCCTTGGCTTCTTGGATTGCCGTTACCTTGGCCTCCCATGACCTTGGCAAACATCGAAGAATTTTTCTGACAAGGTCACTGTTAGTATAATTTTTGCCAAGGCTTTTTAGGCCATTGAAAATATCAGTAAATCTAGTAAACATGCAAGTAATAGTTTCATTAGAATCCATCTTAAATAGTTCATATTTATGAACTAGTATGTTTATTTTAGATTCTTTTACTTGATTCGTGCCCTCGTGGGTCACTTCAAGTCTATCCCATATCTCTTTTGCAGAATTGCAAGTAGAGACTCTATTGAATTCATTACGGTCTAAGGTACAATAAAGCACATTCATTGCTTTGGCATTTAGTTGTGCCTTCCTAATATCATTGTCATCCCAATCTTTTTCAAGTTTGGGTATAGTAACACCCTCTACAAAAATTGATGGGATGTAAGGTCCATTGACTATGGTGCTCCAAATCTCATAGTCTTGAGCTTGGATAAATATCCTCATCCTAGCCTTCCAATAGGAGTAGTCGGTTGTGGAGTGATTGATTAAAACCCTATTTGATTTTGATGAGCTCAAAGCATTTGAGTATATCTTTTGTTTACTAATGAATTCAATTGAGTGTTTCAGTGAAAATCTTGTCTAAGTGTTTCTAGACTTGGTTCAAGATATTTTGGATAAGTTAAGAAGTCAGTTTGAACCAAAGTCTGAGACTCGAGTCGACTCCGGAATATTACGAGTCGACTGCAAGCGTATCAGAATCACTGGCACGGGCTCGAGTCGACTCCGGATCATTACGAGTCGACTCCGACTGAGAACTGACAGACGAATAGAAAGACTCAACTCAAAACCTGTCAGCGAGTCGACTCCTGAAGTGCGCGAGTCGACTCCGATGATTACCGAGTCGACTCCAAGGAGTTACAGACAGAAAAGTCAGAGAGCGATTTTCGACCCTGAGATTCGAGTCGACTCCTGTGGAACGCGAGTCGACTCCGATGGTTGGCAGGTCGACTCTCAGTGGTACACAAGGCAAAAGTCAGAGAGCAATTTTCGGACTCTGAGATCCGAGTCGACTCCCGCAATGCGCGAGTCGACTCCGAGACAGCGCGACCCCAAAAAGACAGAAGACCGAATTATTGTCTCTGGGAGCCGAGTCGACTTCCAGACAGCTCGAGTCGACTCCAAGGCAGCGCTACATCAAAAAAGGCAGAAGGCTGTGTTTCGGAAACTGAGAGCCGAGTCGACTCCGGAACAGTTCGAGTCGACTCCAAGACTGGACGAGCCAAAAGACAGAAGATCGGGAGTTCGGGCTCTGAGCGCCGAGTCGACTCCCAGGATTGTCGAGTCGACTCGAGTGGGCCAAGTTGAAAAATTAGCTCCATGGACTTCATGGGATGAGCCGACTCCGAAAATGGCAAGTCAGCTCCAGAAGTTGGCGAGTCGACTCCGGGTTAAGTCGAGTCGACTCCCAGTCGCGGAGGTCACTTTAATTCAAATCCGGAACAGTTGCCGAGCCGACTCCAGAAAAGCATGAGTCGACTCCCGCTACAGCCGAGTCGACTCCAGATCGCGCGAGTCGACTCCGACCCCAACGGACATATTGTCAGGATGTGCAGAGTGTGCAGAACGGGCAGAAAAAGGTGTCTAACGGCTAGTTTCCGTGGGGGATGGCTTAAATAGCCACAGAGGACTGTAGCAAGGCAAAGAAGCACTATTCCACTCAAAGAAATCAAGCATCCTATCTCTGCCAACTGGTTTTCAACAGAAAAGAAGGAAGAGCGCCATTAACTCCATCCAGCTACCTCTTCCCAGCATTTAAAGAAGTCTCCTCCTGCCTTCAAGTCGACCAGACAATCAAGAGGAGACTCACAGTTCAAGAAGCCCTACTCTACTCCAACTCAAACGTGTTTGAGGGCTCTTAACTTCTCTCTAGTTTATATTGCTGTATATCTATTTTTTAGAAGCTCTGTTTTTCTGTTTGTCCTTTTTCTTTCCATCTTGTCTTTGCTTGATTCAATCAGGGGATTGAATCAAGAGTGTAGAGGTTGGTTGGTGAGCCGAGGGTAAAACCAACGTGTAAGGGTTCGATTGTGATCCCGGAAAAACAATCGGGGTGGTTCTAGTCGGTGAGCCTCGAAAAACCGACCGAGTTCGTTGTGAGCTCGTAAAACAACAAGTTGGGTTGTGAGCTTGTAAAACAACCGGCTGTAATCCAAGGGGTTATAGTGAATTCCCAAGTGAGACTTGGGGAGTGGACGTAGGAGCAAGGGTTAGCTCCGAACCACTATAAACATTGTGTTTGTGATTGCTTGTGTCTCTCTCTCTCACTCTCATTTCACTCACAGCACATAGCAACTAATTAATCATCTTGCAAAAGTATTAATTAGTCATCCACAAATGTTTTAATTGCAAAATTATTTTAAAACCCAATTCACCCCCCCCCCCCCTCTTGGGTTGTCTATCTGGGCAACAAGTGGTATCAGAGCCTAAACTCTTCTACCCTAAGAGTAAAAGATCAAAATGACAACCCCATTTGGATCTTCCCACATTGAGGGTCAGTCCACCCAAAGACCTCCATTCTTTAATGGATCCGACTACTCATATTGGAAGGCTAGGATGAGAATATTTATCCAAGCCCAAGACTATGAGATGTGGACCATTGTAGTAAATGGACCATACAACCCATCCATCTATGTAGAGGGTGTCACTGTACCCAAACTCGAAAAGGATTGGGATGACCATGACATAAGAAAGGCACAACTCAATTCCAAAGCAATGAATGTGCTTTACTGTGCACTAGATAGGAATGAATTCAATAGAGTCTCTACTTGCAATTCTGCAAAAGAGATTTGGGATAGACTTGAAGTGACCCATGAGGGCACGAATCAAGTCAAAGAATCCAAAATAAACATATTGGTTCATAAGTATGAACTATTTAAGATGGATTCTAATGAAACAATCACTTGCATGTTCACTAGATTTACTGACATTATCAATGGCCTAAAAAGCCTTCGCAAAAACTATACTAACAGTGATCTTGTCAGGAAGATTCTTCGCTGTCTACCAAGGTCATGGGAAGCCAAGGTGACAGCAATCCAAGAAGCCAAGGACTTGAACAAGCTACCACTTGAGGAGCTTCTTGGATCCTAATGACGCACGAGCTAACAATGAAGCAACACAGCGAAGAAGAGTCCTCCCATAAGAAAAAGGTAATAGCTCTCAAATCTATATCATCTAACAAAGACTTGTCTTGCAGTAGCAGTAGTGAAGAAGAAGATCACGAGGGAGAGGATGATGAGGCTCTTCTCGTACGTAAGTTTAGAAGATTCATCAACCAAAAGAAGTCCTTTCATCAAAGGAGAGGCCCCTCAAATTTCTATCGAAAGGATAAAGGTAAGGAAAGGGAAAATGAGGGGATTGGATGTTATGAGTGCAAAAAGCCGGGACACATCAGAGCTGAGTGTCCTTTACTGAAGAAGGGGAGCAAGTACAAGAAGAAGAAAGCCCTTGTCACCACCCTATCGGACTCCGACACATCATCATCATCATCGGATGAGGAACAAGGAGAAAAGGCCAATTTCTGCTTCATGGCCAATGAAAATGAGGTAACATCCGCACCACATTTAGATTTTACTTTCGATGAATTATATGATGCTTTCAATGAATTAATGGATGAATACAAAACAATAAACGTTAAAAACAAAGAACTAAAAGTAACTAACCAAACTCATCTCCGTAAGTATGATTCATTAGTTAAGGATAAAGATGTTCTTATCAAAGAAAATGCAGAACTTAAAACAAGCAACCAAATCTTGATACAAAAGAATAATACCTTAACTAAAGAAAATGAAAGGCTGAACAAAGAAACATTAGAACCCAAAAACAATAAACATATAAATGAGAGTCTCACAAAAGAACTAAATGATCTAAAAGCAGAAAAACAAACACTAACTAAAGAACTTGAAAAATACAAACCCTTGGTTGAAAAATTTACATATAGTTCTGAAAAATTGAATATGATACTTAATAGTCAACGAGCGGTATTCAATAGAGCGGGTTTAGGGTATAAACCTAAACATAAGCAAAAACTTCTTAGTAACTTCTTTGTTAAAGCAGGGGAAAGTAAAACTAAGAAAATAACCTGCTTTTGTTGTGGAACTTTAGGACATAAAGCAAATGTGTGTAATTATAGGAAAGAGAAAACTAAAAGAAAAATTAAGAGGGTTTGGGTTTCAAAAGGAACCAACATTACTAACCATGAAGGACCCAAGAAAACTTGGGTACCTAAGATTATATGATTTGCTTGTGTAGGAGTGTCTTGCAGCCAAGGTCGACAAAAATTGTTAGTACTTGGATAGTGGCTGCTCAAGACACATGACGGGTGACAAGGATCAATTCTTCACCCTTGAAGCTAAGAAGGAAGGTGTTGTGACTTTTGGAGACAATAACCAAGGTCACATCATTGGTATAGGTAAAGTACAAATTACCCCTTCAATTTTTATTGATAATGTTCGATATGTTGATGGTCTTAAGCATAATTTATTAAGCATTAGTCAATTATGTGATAGAGGTTATAATGTTATGTTTAAACCATCACTATGCATCATAACAAACCCAAATGACAATAGTTTAGTTTTTAAAGGAATAAGACGTGGAAATGTGTATGTTGTAGACCTTGAGGATCTTACCAAACACAACCCATGTTTAGTTGTTAATGAAACTAAGGATAATGATGCTAGTTGGTTATGGCACCGTAAGTTAGGTCATGCAAGCATGGACACCATATCTAAACTAGTTAAAAGAGATTCTGTGATAGGTTTGCCAAAATTAAAGTTTGAAAAGAATAAAATATGTGAAGCGTGTCAATTTGGCAAACAATCAAGGAACTCCTTTAAATCTATAAATTGTGTCTCTACCTCTAGACCTCTAAAACTACTACACATGGACCTATTCGGACCAACTAGAACCACAAGTCTAGGTGGAAATAAATATGGTCTAGTTATCGTAAATGATTATTCTAGATATACTTGGGTCATGTTCTTAGGCCATAAGGATCAAGCATTTTCAATTTTCAAGAAATTTCATAAAGAAGTAACAAATGCTAGAGATACTTCAGTAATAGCTATTAGAAGTGACCATGGTACCGAATTTGAAAATCATTTATTTGATGAGTTTTGTAGTAAAAAGGGGATAACACACAATTTTTCTGCACCTAGGACACCACAACAAAATGGAGTTGTGGAGAGGAAAAATAGAACTCTAGAGAAAATGGCTAGAACTATGTTGTGTGAAAGTAACCTCCCTAAGTACTTTTGGGGAGAAGCCGTCAATACTTCTTGTCATATATTAAATAGAGTTTTATTAAGACCCATCATAAAGAAAACACCTTATGAACTTTGGAAAAAACAGAAAACCAAAAGTGAACTATTTTCATATTTTTGGATGTAGGTGTTTTGTTCATAATAATGGGAAAGATAATCTAGAAAAATTTGACTCTAAATCTGATGAGGGTATATTCTTGGGGTACTCCACAACTAGTAAAGCCTATAGAATCTTTAATAAAAGAACCCTACTTATAGAAGAATCCATACATATTGTTTTTCATGATTTTAGTGATATCTCTTCTAGCAAGAGAGTTAATTTTGATGATGATGGTGAAATTCTTGAAGAGAAGATAGATGAGATGACATTACAAGATGATAATCAAAAATTAATTGAAAATGCATCATCAAGCCAAGAGGCTATTATGGATCATGGGCTGACTAAGGCTTGGAGGTTTGCTCACGGGCATCCTAATGAATTAATTCTAGATGATCCATCTCAACCTGTTAGGACTAGAGCATCTCTTAGGAACTTAAACAATCATCTAGCTTTCATTTCACATTTTGAGCCCAAACACATAGAAGAAGCTGAAAAAGATGTAAATTGGATAAATGCAATGCAAGAAGAATTAAACCAATTTACTAGAAACAAAGTATGGAATCTAGTTGAAAGACCTACTGAATATTCAATTATAGGTACCAAATGGATTTATAAAAATAAACTTGATGAAAATGGAATTGTAATAAGGAATAAGGCTAGACTAGTAGCAAAGGGTTATAATCAAGAAGAAGGTATAGATTTTGATGAAACCTTTGCTCCTGTAGCTAGACTTGAGGCAATTAGACTTTTACTAGCATTTGCATGCTCTAAGGACTTCAAATTATTTCAAATGGATGTAAAAAGTGCATTCTTAAATGGGTATATTAATGAGGAGGTATATGTCGAACAACTTCCTGGTTTTGAAAATCAATACCCTAATCATGTATATAAATTGAACAAGGCACTTTATGGTTTGAAACAAGCACCTAGAGCATAGTATGAGAGGCTTAGCAAATTCCTATTAGAACATGAGCTTTCTAGGAGTAATGTAGATACAACATTGTTTCTAAAGAAGAAAAACAAAGATATGTTGTTAGTGCAGATTTATGTTGATGATATTATTTTCGGTGCTACTAACAATCGCCTCTGCGAAGAATTTGCTGACTTGATGCAGAGTGAATTTGAAATGAGCATGATGGGAGAGCTGAATTATTTCCTCGGACTTCAAATCAAACAATCTGAAGAAGGCATCTTCATCAATCAAGCTAAATACATCAAGGAGATGCTTAAGAAGTTTGATATGGAGGGGAACAAGTCAATCAGCACCCCCATGAGCTCATCATGCAAATTAGACCAAGATGAATCAGGTAAATCTGTAGATCAGAAACTATATAGAGGTATGATAGGATCTTTATTGTATCTTACTGCAAGTAGACCTGATATCATGTTTAGTGTTTGCATGTGTGCTAGATATCAGTCTAATCCTAAGGAATCTCATCTAATTGCAGTCAAGAGAATCTATAAATACCTAATAGGAACAAAGAATATAGGGTTATGGTATTCTAAAGAATCTAGCCTAAACTTAATAGGATACACAGATTCAGACTTTGCTGGATGTAAACTTGATAGAAAAAGCACCAGCGGGTCATGTCAATTCCTAGGAGAAAACTTAATCTCATGGTTTCGCAAGAAACAAAACTCGGTTGCATTATCTACTGCTGAAGCTGAATATGTTGCAGCCGGGAGTTGTTGTGCTCAAATCTTGTGGATCAAACAACAATTGGAAGATTATGGCATTAAACAAGATAAAATTTTCATTAATTGTGATAATACAAGTGCCATTAATCTAACTAAAAATCCAATTCAGCATTCAAGAACTAAACATATTGAGATAAGACATCACTTCATAAGAGATCATGTACTGAATGGTGATGTGACACTTCAATTTGTTTGCACTGATGATCAATTAGCTGACATTTTTACAAAACCCTTAAGTGAAGAGAGATTTAGTGTGCTTAGGAGGGGATTGGGAGTGATTGATCCATCCTAGTGGTATTTTCCACTAGTTCATTGATTTTGATGATTAGATTGTGGCTAATTTAGAGTTTCTTTACAATGATCATCAAATCAGATCATAACTTAGTGATTTTCCCTCATTCGGCACGAACATAGCATGATTTTTAGGTGCGTGCCAGAGTTCGAGACGACTCGAGCAAGTTTCAGAGTCGGCTCATAACGGGGAGTCGACTCGCATACAGTCGGGAGTCGACTCGAGGTCAATAGGCGCATAAGGAGAGTCGACTCGCGCATACTTTGGAGTCGACTCGAGGTCGAGTCGACTCGCGACTCAGAGGAGTCGACTCGCAGTCGGGATCCGATTTTTTAACCCTAACTTCATCGTTTACTCAACACTTCTATTCACCGCCGCCACTATTCACAAGCCCTAGAGCCGACTCCTAGAGCGTCTCCGGCCGACCTTAAGGTTTTTCCCGTCCATCTTCCTCGCTTCTTTAGGTTCCTTCCTCTTCCCTAGGTCAAAATGCCTCATAAAGCCGTTGTCCGGAAGAGACCCCAACCCGCGACCGGTGCCGAGCGGCGTTCCAAGGCTCGGAACGATCCCGCGAGGCCACAACCTCCGGCTCGTTCCCTGCCGAGGGAGGTTCCCTCGAGGCCGTGCGCCGGGAAGGCGGTCTCCACCGGGAGATACGTCGATTTCGACTATCTCTCCCGGGAGGGCTTTACTATAGGAGAGAGACTGCGGGCCCAGGGCTTAGAGTATTTTTGTTTCCTAGATCTCCCCACATACCCTGGCCTAGTTAGGGAGTTCTACGGTACTGTACATAGGGGCGATGGGGGTATCGAGGGCACGGTAGCCGGTGTCCCATTGTTCATTTCGGAGGATATCATTGCTCAGGTCCTCCATCTTCCACAAGTAGGGGTGGCTCCCACACACCCCGAGGATAGGACTGAGGCCCTTACGGCCATTCTAGGACATCCACCTCAGTCCCCCTTAGATGAGGTGTCTGCTAGCTCACTTTCAGTTGAGATGCGGCTCCTCTTGAGTATCATCTCTAGGTCCCTCTTCCCGAAGACTGGCCGCTTCGATTTTGTATCTGAGAGAGACCTAGCTCTTATGTTCTACATCCTCCAGGACACCCCAATCAACTTTCCCAAGATGATGTATAGATACCTATGTGAGCCACTAAATAGACCTAGGCTCACCCTCCCCTATGGCATGATGTTCACTTTTCTATTTAGGGAGGCCGAGATTCCCATTCCTGAGGGGGAACCCTCTCGCGCATTGCGATGGACAGATCGCATGCGTCCGGGAACCCTACACAGGATGGGGTTTCGGAAGGTCGAGGGAACCTGGGTTAGGAAATCATCCACCTCCACACATACCACCAGACATTCCCCCAGTCCTGACCCAGACTCAGACTATCCTACCTTTCCCTCCACCTCTGCTCCCACCACCTCTGCCGGACCCTCCTCCTCAGCTCCACCTACTCAGCCCATGGAGGTCCGGATCTCTCCTGAGCAGCTCCGGGAGTTGCGGCAGGAGATAGTTAGAGATCTCCGAGACGACCTGCTTAGGGAGCTCCGAGGTACAGTGACTACTCCCTCTCCTGCACCTTCTTCAGCGTTGGTCCCTTCCCTGTCAGCCGTGACTGAGATGACGACCCATGTGCGGGAAGAGATCTACAATGTCAGGAGCTTGATTCAGGCCCAGTTCTCCAGTATGAGCGATGTCACGAGCACCACTCGGAAGATGCGCGATGACATGCGACACGACATGGGCACCACTACCCAGGGGGCCGAGCGCTTGGCGAATGTGCTCATCGCCAAGCTTGACACACTTCAGCAGTCGGTGACCGAGCTCGATACGACACATAGCAGGGCCACCTCGGCCATTATCCGACAGCTCGAGCACGTCACCAATGCAGTCACACTACTTGCAGAGCGCATGCCCCGGGGAGCCGCATCCTCCTCGAGGAAGCCTTAGATATCTTTTTGTATTTTGACATGTATTCTTTTTGCTTTACTTATTGTATTCACAAATGTATTTACATACACATCAATACAATGAGTAGACATATTCTCTTCAATTTTGTGCAATTTGCTCTCTAAATGATTGAGTGTTATACTCACTTCCTTTTTGATACGATGACAAAAAGGGGGAGAAATATTTAATAGATATGTAAATGGAATCAACATAAAAGAAATCAAAAATTAAAACATAATTTGTTCTTAGTGGATTTGGTACCTCGAGGCTCATTATCTCTCTGTTGGGGCTCCTAATGGAGTAATCTCCAGAATCTATTCAAGGAATATTCGGAGATTAGTTGAATCCTACTCAAGAACAAATTGACAGATTTTCCCTCTAAAAACCAAAAATTTCAGTTCAAAAACTTCAATGCATTAAAAGAAAATTCAGAGAATCAAAACAAAGTAGAATGCATATGTTGAGGGGGAGAATCTGAATTTTTAAGAAAGTCAAATTATTAAATATATATAAGCCAAACAATTGAGTGCATGACATGAAGGCTTATATAATTCCAAATGAAAGGGGGAGCTTTAACTCCAAAATTTATTGTTTCACACCTTTCAAGTTCGGATAAATTAAAAAACCAGACACTTGAATTCATTTATAGATTTCATTTCCTTGTTTATTGAGCAATTCACTTTACATATACTTTTGTCATCATCAAAAAGGGGGAGATTGTGGAGTGATTAATTAAAACCCTATTTGATTTTGATGAGCTCAAAGCATTTGAGTATATCTTTTGTTTACTAATGAATTCAATTGAGTGTTTCAGTGAAAATCTTGTCTAAGTGTTTCTAGACTTGGTTCAAGATATTTTGGATAAGTTAAGAAGTCAGTTTGAACCAAAGTCTGAGACTCGAGTCGACTCCGGGATATTACGAGTCGACTCCAAGCGTATCAGAATCACTGGCACGGGCTCGAGTCGACTCCGGATCATTACGAGTCGACTCCGACTGAGAACTGACAGACGAACAGAAAGACTCAACTCAAAACCTGTCAGCGAGTCGACTCCTGAAGTGCGCGAGTCGACTCCGATGATTACCGAGTCGACTCCGGAGTAGTATGAGTCGACTCCAAGGAGTTACAGACAGAAAAGTCAGAGAGCGATTTTTGACCCTGAGATTCGAGTCGACTCCTGTGGAACGCGAGTCGACTCCGATGGTTGGCAGGTCGACTCTCAGTGGTACACAAGGCAAAAGTCAGAGAGCAGTTTTCGGACTCTGAGATCCGAGTCGACTCCCGCAATGCGCGAGTCGACTCCGAGACAGCGCGACCCCAAAAAGACAGAAGACCGAATTATTGTCTCTGGGAGCCGAGTCGACTCCCAGACAGCTCGAGTCGACTCCAAGGCAGCGCTACATCAAAAAAGGCAGAAGGCTGTGTTTCGGAAACTGAGAGCCGAGTCGACTCCGGAACAGTTCGAGTCGACTCCAAGACTGGACGAGCCAAAAGACAGAAGATCGGAAGTTCGGGCTCTGAGCGCCGAGTCGACTCCCAGGATTGTCGAGTCGACTCGAGTGGGCCAAGTTGAAAAATTAGCTCCATGGACTTCATGGGATGAGCCGACTCCGAAAATGGCAAGTCAGCTCCAGAAGTTGGCGAGTCGACTCCGGGTTAAGTCGAGTCGACTCCCAGTCGCGGAGGTCACTTTAATTCAAATCCGGAACAGTTGCCGAGCCGACTCCAGAAAAGCATGAGTCGACTCCCGCTACAGCCGAGTCGACTCTAGATCGCGCGAGTCGACTCCGACCCCAACGGACATATTGTCAGGATGTGCAGAGTGTGCAGAACGGGCAGAAAAAGGTGTCTAACGGCTAGTTTCCGTGGGGGATGGCTTAAATAGCCACAGAGGACTGTAGCAAGGCAAAGAAGCACTATTCCACTCAAAGAAATCAAGCATCCTATCTCTGCCAACTAGTTTTCAACAGAAAAGAAGGAAGAGCGCCATTAACTCCATCCAGCTACCTCTTCCCAGCATTTAAAGAAGTCTCCTCCTGCCTTCAAGTCGACCAGACATTCAAGAAGAGACTCACAGTTCAAGAAGCCCTACTCTACTCCAACTCAAACATGTTTGAGGGCTCTTAACTTCTCTCTAGTTTATATTGTTGTATATCTATTTTTAGAAGCTCTGTTTTCTGTTTGTCCTTGTTCTTTCCATCTTGTCTTTGCTTGATTCAATCAGGGGATTGAATCAAGAGGTTAGAGGTTGGTTGGTGAGCCGAGGGTAAAACCAACGTGTAAGGGTTCGATTGTGATCCCGGAAAAACAATCGGGGTGGTTCTAGTCGGTGAGCCTGGGAAAACCGACCGAGTTCGTTGTGAGCTTGTAAAATAACAAGTTGGGTTGTGAGCTTGTAAAACAACCGGCTGTAATCCAAGGGGTTATAGTGAATTTCCAAGTGAGACTTGGGAAGTGGACGTAGGAGCAAGGGTTAGCTCCGAACCACTATAAACATTGTGTTTGTGATTGCTTGTCTCTCTCTCACACACTCTCATTTCACTCACAGCACATAGCAACTAATTAATCATCTTGCAAAAGTATTCATTAGTCATCCACAAACGTTTTAATTGCAAATTATTTTAAAACCCAATTCACCCCCCCCCCTCCTCTTGGGTTGTCTATCTGGGCAACATCGGTTCCATTGAAGAATGGAGGTCTATGGGTGGATTGCCCCTCAATATGAGAAGATCCAAATGGGGTTGTCATTTTGATCTTTTACTCTTTGGATAGAAGAGTTCCGGCTCTGATACCACTTGTTGCCCAAAAAGACAACCCAAGAGGGGGGATGAATTGGGTTTCAGGTAATTATTGCAAATAAAAACTTAATGAGTAACTAATTAAACCTTATTGCAAGTGGATTAATTAGTTTACTTTTTGCAGTGAATGAAGGAAATGGAAGAGACAATGAAACAATCACAAACACAAGAGATTTTATAGTGGTTCGGAGCTAACCCTTGCTCCTACGTCCACTCCCCAAGCTTCACTTGGGAGTTCACTATAATCCCACGGATTACAGCTAGTTGTTTTACAAGCTCACAACCCAACTTGTTGTTTTACGAGATCACAACGAACTCGGTCGGTTTTCACTGGCTCACCGACTAGAACCATCCGATTGTTTTTCCGAGATCACAATCGAACCCTTACACCGTTGGTTTTAACTTAGGCTCACCAACAAACCTCAACAACCTTGATTCAATCCCCTGATTGAATCTAGTAACAAGAAAACAGTTTTTTTTTTAAAGAGTACAGGGAAAGCATCTTAAAAAGCAAATATGAACAATATAAATAATGTAGAGTTAGAAGCCCTCAAACAGATTTTGGAAGAGGACGTAGTGGCTTCTCGAACTCTGAGTCTCCTCTCTGAATGGACTGAAGATCTGATGTCAGAGGGGAGCCTTGAATGTGAAGGAAACCTTTGTTGGATGAAGTTCAATGCGCTCTTTCCTTCTTTCTCTTGTATTTACTCTTGAGAGCCTTTGGTAGGTGGAAATCCTTTTTTGTTTGAATGGAATAGTTCTCTTGGTGTCTATTACTGTTCACTCTGGCTATTTAAGCAATCCCCATCAAAAACTAGCCGTTAGACACCTTTTTATGGCCGTTCTGCACAATCTGCAACTCCTGATAGTGTATCCGTTGGGATCGGAGTCGACTCGCTCGATCTGAGTCGACTCGGCTGTTGTAGGAGCGACTCATGCTTTACTGGAGACGACTCACCCACTGTTCAAAATTTGAAATAAAGTGCTGTCCCGTTCTAGAGTCGACTCGGCCAAACTTGGAGTCGACTCGCCAATATCCGGTGATGACTCTGCCTTCTGGAGACGACTCGTTTTTCAGAAATTTAAAGATCTTTCTTTCGGGTTTACTTCCTCGAGTCGACTCGGATTCTCTTGGAGTCGACTTGGCTCTCAGAGCCTGAAAAACTGATCTTCTGTCTTTGGAGTTGAACTGCCTCGGAGTTGACTCGAACTTTGCTGGAGTCGACTCGGCTCTCAGAGACCGAAAAATTGCTCTTCTGTCTTTGAAGTTGAACTACCTCGGAGTCGACTCGGACTTTGCTGGAGTCGACTCGGCTCTCAGAGTCCAAAAATAACTTCTCTGTCTTTCTGTCTGTTACTCCTTGGAGTCGACTCGGAACTATCGGGGGTCGACTCGGCAACCATCGGAGTCGACTCGAATTCTTCAGGAGTCGACTCGGTAACAGGGTCTGAGATTCATCTTTCTGTCCTGCTCTGTTCTCAGTCGGGGTCGACTCGTAGTGTGCCGGAGTCGACTCGAGCCTGTGCCAGAACATCTGAAACACTTGGAGTCGACTCGAAATCCTCCGGAGTCGACTCGAGCTTCAGACTTTGGTTCAAACTGAGTTCCAAACTTAGCCAAAATATATTGAACCAAAGCTAGAGACACTTAAGCATAAATTCATAAATATTTGGCTGAAACACTAGATTGAATTCATTAGTATAACATCAGATATACTCAATTGCTTTGAGCTCATCAAAATCAAATAGGGTTATAATCAATCACTCCACACAAGAGACATTAAGAGCTCCACCAACTCTTGAAGAGAGAAGCAATCTTGACAAAGAAGAGAAGAGCCTTATTAAAGCAATAACTATATTCTAAACTCTTCTTTGTAGCTCATAATTGTTTTATTTGCTCATTTAGAAGTTTTAGTTCCTTGTTCTTTATTCTTGTTGTAAGGTTTGTTGGTAAACCTGTAAAACCAACATTGTAGGTTGTTGGTAAGCCCGTAAAACCAACGTAGGTTGTTGGTAAGCCCGTAAAACCAACGTAGGTTGTTGGTAAGCCCGTAAAACCAACGTAGGTTGTTGGTCAGCCCGTAAAACCAACGTAGGTTGTTGGTCAGCCCGTAAAACCAATAGTTAGGTTTATTGGTGATCCCGGAAAATCAATTGTAAAGATTTTGGATTGTGAGCCCGAAAAACAATCCTACTGTAATCCGAGGGGTTATAGTAAAATTTCCAAGGGGACGCTTGGGGAGTGGACGTAGGTGCCTTGGGATGCACCGAACTATAAATCGTTGTGTTTGTGTTGTGCTTGTTCTTATGCTTATTCTTGCATTATCTTTCATCTTTACTCTAGTTTAATTCATTTAAGTAATTTAAGAAAGCATCCACCGCACTTAACTAAGATAACATTTAAAGCACCAAAAATTTAAAAAAATCCAATTCACCCACCCCCCCCTCTTGGATTGTCACCTTGGGCAACAAGGCCGGAAAACAAGTTGAGAGCTCTACAGTTGATATTTGAGAATGATGATTTTGACTATTCCGAGAATGTGATAGCGAGCTCCCTATCAGCTGAGATGAGGTTGTTGCACAACTTCATAGGTCGGATTCTGTTTCTGAAAAGTGGAAGATTTGATCATATATCTAAGAGAGATTTGGTCATTATGGAGTACGTTATTCAGGGCATTCCTCTGAACCTCCCAGCTATGATGATCAGGCAGATGAGAGAGGCTATATGTAAGTCAAGAGTTTCCCTGTCCTATGCTATGATACTCACCCTGGTCTTCCGACAGCATGATATATCAGTGGAGGGAGAGATCTCCAGGCATCTATTAT